>NW_027069695.1:640506-908788 GCF_002906115.3 Quercus suber | reverse complement strand
AAAAAAAAAAAAAAATAGAGAGTGGTTTGAAACCCCAACTGAACTAATCAATCAATGACCCAAAACCTCAACCCACAACCCACACAATGTCGCTCAACGCTGAATCCATAACCTACACAACCGCTGTCGAATCTACCATTAAAAAAAAGAAAAAAACCACTGTGATAGAGATCAACTTGGCTTGATGCTCTAGCCTAGGTTTCGTTGGAGAGGAAGGCAGAGACATTGAGTAGAGCGAGAGAGAGAGCAGAGAAATGGTTGGAGGCTCAGAGCAAGAATGAGAGATAGGAAAGAAAGACGGAAATGAGAAAGACCAAAAAAAAAAAAAAAAGAAGAAGAAGAAGAAAAGAGAGCGGGCTCCACCTAAATTAAAAAAAAAAAAAAAAAGGGATAATTACACATAACCCACCTGTGGTTTGGGCGAAAATCACGTTGCCTATCTGTGATTTGAAAAATGTCACTTAACCCACCTGAGGTATGTTCCGTTTGTTTTCCGTAACCCACCTCTGTTAAAATTAGGGGTAAATAGGTATTCTTGCACAAATTTTATGTCTTTCTCCTCCCAAAACAAAAAATAATACAAAATATAATAAAATCAAGATCAAAAAGTGGTATTTTTCTGTCTCTCTATTCACACAAATTTTAAACCTGAAGAACATACCAAAAAAATTTTATTCACACGTTCACACTACTCTAATTTTTTTTCCTTATTTTTTTCTTCCTTTTCTTTCTTTCATTTCATCCCAGCTGTCTCTCTCCTCACATTTTCTTCTCCATCTTCCCTCTGAGTTTCTCTCTTTTCCTCCATCGCCGATCTTCACAAGCCCATCCACCATAAACCCAACTCGCCTCCCCAACTCCAGTCCAGCCCTTCTGCCGACCTAGCTCGCCTCCCCAGCTCCGATCCAGCCCTTCTGCCGACCCAACTCGCCAATCTTTGTAGCCCATTCCACCGACCTAGCTCACCGATCTTCCTCCACTCCTTACCGGCCTAACTCCCCTACCCAAACGTATTCCTCCACTCGCCGCCGACCCTCACTCTCTCTTTAGTTCCTCACTCTCGCCAACCCAAGCCGTGGGCTTCGCCATGTTCAATGTGGGTTTCGAGTTTAATGGTTTGTGGGTTTGATGGCGGTGGATTTTGGCTGTGGTAGTGGGTTTGTGGCAATGGATTTTGGTTTGTTTTGTGGTGGATTGTGGGTCAATGGTGGTGTGGCTAGATTTTTTTCTGGGTTTCATGGATTTCGCCGCCATACCTCTCCCTCTTTGGGTGGATCGTGGTCGTGGTTTAATGAGTTTTGTTTTTTATTTATTTATTTATTTTTATGTGTGGATTGTGGTTGTGGTCTGGGTTGCTAGATTTTGTTTTTGATTTTTTTTTCTGGTTAATGGGTTTGGTAGTGGAACGGGGTTGGGTATGTTCTTCATGTTCAAAATTAGAGAGAGACAAATATCACTTTTTGATCTTGTTTTTCTTGCATTTTTGTGTTATTTTTTGTTTTGGGAGGAGAGAGACATAAAATTTGTGCAAGAGTACCTATTTACCCCTAATTTTAACAGAGGTGGGTTACGGAAAACAAACGGAACATACCTCAGGTGGGTTAAATGACACTTTTCAAACCACGGGTAGGCAACGTGATTTTCGCCTAAACCACAGGTGGGTTATGTGTAATTATCCCAAAAAAATATATAAGTTTTACAATTTGTGAACGGTTCAGTCTCAAATTTGAGATTGCATTGTTCATCAATGCCTAATATTATGGCATTTAAAACACTTGGGGGCTGTTTGGTTTTTTTTTTCATCACTCATCACTCCTCACTCGATTTTTATCACTCATTACTCATCACTTAAAATACCCCAACTCCCTACACCCCACCCGTTTGGACACTGTTTTTAGTTCACATTACTCAAATATTTCAACCTTTTTGTGGGACCCATACCTGATCACCAAGTCAGACCCTTCTTCTGTGGGACCCACTCTTCTTAAAACCACCAAACACAAAGCCAAAAATAAACTGGAAACAACGCCACCCAAAAAAAAAAAAAAAACTCTCTTCCTTTTCTTCTTCTTCTTCTTCTCTCTTAAACTCTCTCTCTCTCTCTCTCTCTCTCTCTCTCTCTCTCTCCGTTTGGCTCGTGATCCAATATAGCCACAACAGCAGTAACAACAACATCCACAGCCACAACAGCGAAAAGGAGAAAGGCGAAAAAGAGCGACGTCATTGATGAAAAAGAAAGAACGATCAGACGCTGTACATTGCTCCCACATCAGCACAGCAGATCGAGGCCCACCGATCTAATGCCGGAGACGGTGACTTTGCCACCGTCTTCGCTGTAGATGAAGCTCCCTTCCCTTCCCCCTTTGCCTTGTTTCTTGATTTTTTTTAATGGGTCTGAGATGAGAAAGGTGAAAAGGAAGGAAAAAAAAAAAAAAAAAAACTGAGATGAGAAAGGCGAAAAGGAAGAAAAAAGAAAGAAAAGAAAGAACGAACTGAAGAATAGAGAAAGAAGAAAGAAAAAAAGAAAAGAAAAAAAAAGAAAAAAGAGAAGAGTGAGTCAAAAAAAAGAAAAGAAAAAAAAAAAAAAAAGAGTGAGTCAAAAGTTGCGGCTGGTGGGTCTCTCTTTGTGTGTTTAATTATGAAAATGTCATTGGAAACCAAGTTTTGAAAACTGAAAATACCTAAAATGTGTTTTCAGTTTCCATAACTCATCACTCAAAAATCAGAGAATTGAGTGATGGAAACAAAAACAGGAAACACAACCAAACAAGCTTTCTTGGAGTGGAACCCACATATTTTGAGTTATGAGTGATGGAAACTGAGTTATGAGTTATGGAAACAGCAAATCCAAACACCCCCTTGATGACAGTAGTTTTTTAGTCGGGATGGAGCTAGGACTTGGAGTTAGGGGGGGTGGTTTTATTGTTAATTGCATGTGGTGGCTTCGGCTTTTGACTCTACTGCTTAGCTGACAAAGGTTTTCTTTTATTATTATTTTTTATGTGTTTATAGAGCGTGTCTTTTGTTGGTAAGAACAAAATTATTTTGTTTAAAGGGCTAAGTTGTTTGTTTTTGATAAAATTGGTTGATTAGTCTCAAATTTTTTTTTTTTAAGCTTTGCGATCGCCTATCGGTAATTTTTTTTTATTGGGCTAATATTTTGGGCTTGTAAATATATATATATATATATAGATTAGAATCTATAAATTTTTTTAAGGACTTTAAAATGAGGAAAATACTAGATCTACAATTTTTTTTTTACAAATTGTTGTTATGATTAGTGGTTATTAGTAAGTAAAAAAATGATTTAAGTGGTGGACTCAAATGCAAACCAGTAAGAATTTACTATCTCAATAGTCTGTAAAAATGTTGTAAAAAAGTTTGTAACTGTAACATTTCTCTTATAATGATTAATAAGAGGGACAAAATGTAATTTTATTGAATGAAGTTGCTAATATTAGTAACTAAATATATAGTTATATAATTATATTATTTTAAAAAAATAAAATCAGGGGGGGCCATTGCTCCCCTTGTCCATGAATGGCTCCGTCCATGTTTTTTAGTGTTAGGTGTGTCAAATGCCAAATATTTGGCATTTGACACAACTGATGGGAATACTCTTGTCCTGCAACACTGCGAAAATCAATTTAATCATGGACCAGGTTTAATCAAAAGGTTGGTCGAGGTTTTCCCACGACTGTTTGATGAAAAAAGTAAAGCAACGCATGACCATTTGTTAACGGCTTGTGTTTGTGTCACGTCCTGTGCACTGATTGTAACAAGCTAATCTGTATGAAAAAGCATAAGATATTTTCACTAGCTCCACCAAAATTATAACCACATGAAATCTGTGACATGTATTGTTCTTTTTCAAAAGGACCAACGTTAACATAAAGGTAATGCAACTTGTAAGAGAAATTTCAAGTAGAAGCTTCGTTGTGATTTTGACTTTGTTCTCATGCTAATTTCTGGACCCTCTTCATAATTTGCATGTGGATTCACTGTTTCACTCATCACTAGTAATTGAATACGTCAAGAAGCTATAGTATGAGTGCACAATTGCGAACGTGAAGATTGTGCTGCCAGATTTAATTTACTGTGCATGTGTGTTCAATTACGCGGAATTGAATCATTGAACTATTGAACACGTTAAGAATTAAGATATAGATTTCAAGAATTGATATTGATCAAGATTATGGGAATAATAATGTCTGCACTCAGCTAATCCATTGACTTGTGTTTAAGGTAAAACAATTAATATACTAATAGTAATGGAGCAAAACTTAGTTACGGTATTACATGTGTAACACATTAGGTTCTTTAATTAAATTCAAACATGTAATTGCATTGGATTTGATTGTCATGTAAATGACATTATTTGTGTATAATTTGTCAATTTAATTATATATTTGAATTTAAAAAAGAACCTAATGTATTGTACTTAAGAAATATTGTACAATGTATGGGCTGATTGAATTCATGTATTAGCAATGAAAAGATTATTGTGAATGGTGCCAAAAACAATAAAATGTCACATCTGACAATTATTAATCAATAGACAGCATCTGCTATTAATGGAAAATCACTTCTAATACAACATAGTGGGGCAGGTACATTTTTTTAATTAATTTCTATGATCCCAAAAAGAAGTTAATTTCTTAAAACTGTTCTCACTATTTTCACATAGTTCTCCATAGAATTACATGCCTTCAAAAGCAACTCAATGATCTCTAGCTGAAATGAAATCAATATATGATGTTAGTTGTCTATTCAGCAGTAAGCTTCATGGTATATCAGTGCTTTTTTTTTTTTTTTTTGTGCGCGCGTGTGTGTGTGTTTTGGGCTGTTGATATCCTTGAACATTGTAAGATATATCTCTCCATTGATCCAAACAACGATGGAAGAAATTTTACAAAAAAAATCATACAAAAACTACATCATTTTTTTTACAATAAAAGTTATGACTTTACTTAAGCTTCTAGCCGGTTCAAAAAAAAAAAAGTTTGTAGAAATATCACAATCACATGACACAAATTCCAACTGTAAACACATTAACACACCTTATTCAATAACCAAAAATTATTGAATAAGGTGTGTTAATTGTTTTTGTATTTTTTTTTTCCCTCTTTTTCTTGGCAATTTTTTTTTCGTACTTAATTAGATTTATCTTATTTTATTTTTCAAACGTATTCAACCAGAGTTGAACTTATCATTTCAGCCACCATCAAGTATTTTGGGGTTAAGGCACCATTCGATTCAAAGACTATTATTAGTTAGGTCATACTCACTTATCATGATATTGTCATGGTATGTGACATGGAAGAAGTGAATATGTTACAAGTTAACAACAATATCTTGAAAGACCGAGTACCATTTATATTGATGTATATTTTATGTCATTGCTTGAATCAATAAGAGAAAAATGGAGGTTTTTCCAAAGCCCAAGCACCAAGGCAGGAGCACCAAATTCAAGAAAGTCGTTTAAACAAGGAAACGTCTCTCGGTATGAGCAATGCTTTCATATGTGTCTTTTAAACAAAGAAACATCTCTTCTATATTGGATGATATACAAGACAGACATGTGTTCATTTTATGACATAAAATATTTTCATATCTTATCTAATTAATAAGAACACTGGAGGCAAGGCAAGTCAATCCTCCTGCGATACGCCAAGAACTCTACATAAGTTTGGACTCCAATTAGACAAATGCATAAGGCAGACTCCAATTAGATAGATGCATGTATGAGAGAATAGTCATAATCAGTTAATAATTGTTTCCCCTATTCTTTGACTTTTTTATTGAAACTGTATTGTCTACATTGAAGTTGAGGAAGTAGAAGTGGCAAACAACTAACAATTAAAGATGTCATTGAAAATTAGATGAATGTCAAATGTGATCATATTGCTACCCTTCTTAGGACTCGTACGTTGACGCCACTATTTTCAACCTTTTTATACGTAAAGAAATTGGGGTCTATTACACATGTTTTGTTGATATATTTTGAATGTTACGTGTGAACAATATTTTTTTTTGAGAGTCGTGAACAATATTTAAAGGCACACCAATTATTAAGATCAACATTAATTTGAAGGCACTAATTATTACGAAAAATATTATAATCCATCAATTATTATGAAGAATATTTTAGGACACCGATATATGTTATAAGCAAAAAATATTATTAATAAATAAACATTCATCATTGATTGAGTTATTTTTGGATTCAAGTATGAAGATTAAACATTTATAAAATAAAATTAAGTCATTATTATCATTTTTTATGCCAAATAATTCTAAACTGTAAGCACTTCTACAATATTCTTTTGTCATTTTTCTCACTTCTAAAAAGTAAAAGCACTTTCTCAGGTTAGTTGCCAAACATGTATAACAACTTCAAAACATAATTTAGTTACTAAAAAAGCTTTAAAAAAAAATTTCAATAACAACCCACCTCACAGCTTCCCTAGTTTTCTAGCGAAACATATTAACAAATACATCTATGTACTCAGATGACAAGCATGCTATAATGATTAAGTAAAAATTCAACTCAAACAATATTCGTGCTTTTTACAAATTTGTCAAAACCAGATATTATCCTCTGTTAATTATGCATACTATATATTTCCATACTAGGAAAAGAAAATCAAGGAGGAATGAATGGGTAGTGCTTTTTACAAGTTCAAGTTTCTGTATCTCATACTTTTGCACTAAAAAAAACAGGGGAATAGAGTTTAAGTTGAAGGCATCAATTATTAAGATCAAGATTAATTTGAAGGTACTAATTATTATGAAAAATATTTCAATCCATCAATAATCTTGATAAATTATTAGAAAGACATCAATTATCATGAAGAATATCTTAGGACACCGATATTTGTTAGAAGCAAAAAAATATTATTAATAAATAAATAAATATTCATCATTTTTTTTTTTATACAAGATAGAATTTCTACTCTAGCCTAATTTAAGTGTATATGTGTGTGAAGCTCCTTTCTAGAGACTTGAATCTCGGCCCATGATCCCAACACTTCACAAGCATTTATACTTGTGGAGTAACCACCACACCAAGGGTGCCGGTGGTAATTGATTGAGTTGTTTTTTTGGATTCAAGTATGAAGATTACACATTTATAAAATAAAAAATAAGCGATTATTATCAATTTTGATGCCAAATAATTCTAAACTATAAGCACTTCTATAATATTCTTTTGTCATTTTCTCACTTCTAAAAATACCTTTTCAGATTAGTTACCAAACATGTTTAACAACTTCAAAACTTAATTAGTTACTAAAAAGTTCAAACACTTTTTCAATAACAACCCTCCTCTCAAAATCTCTGCTAATCAAAACTCTACTGCCCATATCTCCCCTAGTTTTCTAGTGAAAACATATTAACAAATTCATTTATGTACTCGGATGACAAGCATGCTAGAATGATTATTTGTAAAAAATTCAACTCAAACAATCGTGCTTTTTACAAATTTGTCAAAACCAGATATTATAGTCTTTTAATTATGCATTCTATATATTTCCATACAAGGAAAAGAAAATCGAGGAGGAATAAATGGGTAGTGCTTTTTAGTTTTTACAAGTAAAATGTTTCTGTATTCCCATTTTTTTTCCCTCATACTTTTTCAACAAGCAAATAGTGCAAAGTAGTGGAACTTCTTTTTTGATGCAAAGTAGAGGAACTTTTTATTCTGCAAACACTACGAAAATCAATTTAATCATGGACCAGGTTTAAACAAATGGTTGGTCAAGGTTTTCCCACAACTGTTTGATGAAAAGGGTAAAGCAATGCATGGCCATTTGTTAACACATGTTGTGTCTGTGTCGCGTCCAGTGCACTGATCGCAATAAGCTAAATCCATATGAAAAAACATAAGTTATTTTCACCAGCTCCGCCAAAATTATAACCACGTGAAATCTGTGACATATATTGTTCTTTTCAAAGGACTAACATAAAGGTAATGCAACTTGTAAGAGAAATTTCAAGTAGAAGCCATTCAGTACGTAATGTAACTTGGCTTCTTTGTGATTGTGACTTTGTTCATACTTCTAGACCCTCTTCACAATTTGCAAGTGGATTCACTCGTCACTCGTAATTGAATGCGTCAAGAAGCTACAGTACGAGTGCACAATTGCCACAATATATATATATTATGAACGTGAAGATTGTGCTGCCAGATTTAATTTACTGTACGTTTGTGTGCTACATATGTGTGTTCAATTATGCGTAATTCAATCATTGAAGTATTGAACACGTTAAGAATTAAGATATAGATTTCAAGTTGATATTGATCAAGATTATGGGAATAAATAATGTCGGCACTCAGCTAATCCATTGACTTGTGTTTAGGGTAAAACAATTAATATACTAATAGTAATGGAGCAAAACTTAGTTACGGTATTACAGGTGTAACACATTAGGTTTCTTAATTAAATTCAAACATGTAATTACATTGGATTTGATTGTCATGTAGATGATATTGTTTGTGTTTAATTTGTCAATGCAATTATATATTTGAATTTAATAAAGAACTTAACGTAGTGTACTTAAGGAATATTTTGCAATGTATGGGCTAATTGAATTCATATATTAGCTAAGAAAAGATTAAAAGATTTCACAAATATCATCAAAATTGAATAATAAATAATAAACATAAAAGCACAAATTACTTTTAGTTATATGATGAAACGTATTGTGTAAAATCAATTCTTAAAATCATGATAGATTGTTAAAATAATTTCAAATAAATTCTGATTTGTTATGAATTATTTTAACTTTTAGTAATATATAGAATTTTTATTGAAATAGTAATTTTAACTTCTTAGAAATTTGATTATAGAGTTTAACCTAGGATAAGATTAGCTTAATAATTTTAATGAAGGAGAAAAAAGATTGATGTGAACTTGTGCAATTTTGCATTCTCTTTCTTAGGGTCTATTTGAAAACTGCTTATTTTGCTGAAACTAAAAACTTAGTACTAAAATTACAGTGAATAAAGGTAAAAGTTAGTTGATAAGTACAGTAAGACCCATGAATAGTATCAAATAGTACAGTGGGACCCATAAATAATAGCAAAACTAAGCTAAATAGTGAAATAATTTATAATTTTAATTGCAATCCAAACGCACGCTTAAAGTAAATTCGCAACTAAAGTATTTGAAAATAGAACATATTAATGTGAATGAGTCCACAAAAGATATTGAGATTGCAATTTGAGTATGCAAAAATTCAAGTCTTTAAAAGGTAATGTAGTGTGCACATGTTTATGTGCATCCTAATAAATAGTGATGGTAATAAGTTGACTTTTCTCAAAATTAATATTCTTTTGCAACTAATAAATCTGAGAATAGAACATATTGACGTGAATGAATCCATAAAGAGATATTGAGACTACAATTTGCATATGCAAAGATTCAAGCCATTAAAAAGTAATGTAATGCATACGTGTTTACGCACATCCTAAATAGGGATGGCAGTGAGTTGACTTTTCCTAAAGTAAATGAATCAACAAAGAGATATTGAGACTGTAAGTTGCATATGCAAAGATTAAATCCTTTGAAAAATAATGTACCACGCATATGTTAGCATGCATCCTAAATAGGGATGACAATGCGTTCACTTTAGCGGGTTTCCCTACCAAACTCGACCCCCCCTAATACTAGTAGTATAGTTTTGAAATTTTTAAATGGGCCTGAGTTCACATTTTTAAAACTGTTCAGGGTTAGGAAAATGAGTTTGTTTTTATATTAAATTACTAAAATGCCTCTATCATTAATTTTTAATACACAAAAAATTAGGGTTTCTATGATAAAGTGTTCTCCCTCTCTCTCTCTCTCTCTCTCAAGATATTGTGTAATTTAGTAGAAAAGTGCTTACTAACGTTTAAATCTCGTTAAAAACAGTATTTTCAATGTTTAACTTTAGATCATCCACCTGTTTGACCCTACTCATGGAAAGATGAACAAAATGGTTTAAGCCTTGCAAATATAAATAGGTCGAGTTTGGGATGGAACTGCTAAAATTTAAAAGGGTTCGATGAGAATTTGATAGGTAAAATATTTAAAAAGTTTGGGTTTGACAAAAGCTTTACTATAGCCATTTCTAATCCAATAACGGCATTTACAGCAACGTGTAGTGCTTTTAGAAATAGGAACCAAGAAACCAAAACCAAGACTATGATGTTTATTATTGTTCAGTTGCAGTAAGGAACAGTACTCCTAGAAACTATGATATAGACATTGCAAGAATGAAATCATCTTCATTCAAGCATTTGAATTTTTGAGCACATATTGTACATGAAAAACACCATTTGTCCTTTGTATTATTATACACACACATCTCAAGTATAAATAGCAAGTCTCTACTGCATTTTCATTCTACCAGATTTGTTATGCCATAATTAAGAATCAGACAACATGGCTGCTTTTAGTTCCTTGCTCGTTTCTATAGACGAATTGCAGGCATGAAGTGTGACACATATGTCTGTCGATTCCAGAAATTTCTCAGCATTGGCTAGGATCAGAGGTCCATATTCAAAAACCATCTTCTTGCACTGCCAAAGAATATAAAAATTAGAAAACAAAATATGGTTTAATGGAATACTAAGTTAAACTTTCCTCTGATCATAAATATCAACTTTCAGAACATGTTTCAATTAAATACTAGAAACTAGGCAGAAGCCTGCTTATACTCTTGGTAGTATTTTTCTTTTTCCACTTACTGACCTTTAAAAGGCCAACAGATAGCATGCTTGTGGAAAATTCATCATAAAGTTGCCTATTTGGTTCTCATGTTTTTTGAAAAATGAGAACCATTATTAAGACCCTCCACAGAGATTAAAAGGCCATCAGAAACAAAATAATCATGCATCAAATTTATGCACATCAAGTCATCAACTAGGTCATGTGATCGTGGAGATTTTATTGTGAACGTTGCCAAAAACAATAAAATGTCACATCTGACAATTATTAATCAATAGACGGCATCTGCTATTAATGGAATCTCACTTCTGATACAACATAGTGGGGCAGGTACATTTTTAAATTAACTTCTTAAAACTGTTCTTACCTTTTTCACATAGTTCTCCATAGAATTACATGCCTTCAAAAGCAACTCAATGATCTCTAGCTGAAATGAAAGCAATATAAGATATTAGTTGTCTATTCAGCAGTAAGCTTCATGGTATGTCAATGCTTGTGTGTTTTGGGCCTGGAGATATCCTTGAACATTGTAAGATATATCTCTCCATTGGTCCAAACAACGATGGAATAGCAGTAAAATTTTACAAAAAGAGCATACAAAAACTACATAATTTTTTTGACAATAAAAGTCATGACTTTACATAAGCTTCTAGCAGGTTCAACTAAAAAAAAAAAAAAAAAAACATAAGTTTGTAGAAATATCACAATCAAATAAACCAAATGCCAACAACTGTAAACACATTAAAATTATAATATTTTAACACAAGCTGGTATAAATATTGCATCTCCATAACTAATTTAAAATTCTATTGTCAAATTTACAATCCGGATATATATATATATATATTCAGCAGCCCAAAGTTTGTTATATTTGTAATGCACTTTATCACTCCCAAACAAATTTTTATATAGATATTACCACTCCAAAGTCAGCAAACTTTCCGAAACATAAATCATAAATACCAACAGATTTACTACACAAGCAATCAAAAGCTGAGTATGTGATCTTTAAATAATCTGTGTGTAGCTAGTCAGCCTATAAAACATAATCTAACTGAAGTAGTGGCCACTGGTCTAAAAATATATCAATTTCTGGCTGTATGTTTAGTTTCTTCTTCTACTTTTGGATGGCATTGATATTGGTGAAGTTGGCTTACAATTTAAAGAGGGTTTGTGATTGATTAGTTAAAAGCTAAAATAAACAGTAAGCATTGCCAGTTTGGAGTCATTTCTCATTTGGTTGGGCCTTTATCCATAAAACAGCAATCAAACATGGGTGGGAAGATTGATTTACTCATCTAGTAAGTATTAGCATTAGCTTTAATGTCATGTTTGGACATGGAATTTTTTAACAGAATTTACTAAAACACAGAATTTTAAATTTTATGAGAGCTCCTTGTTTAGGTAAAGCATGGGAAGAAATTTCAAAAATCAAGCAGGAACTGTAGATGGGATTTGAGGGCTCAATATTCTGCCAATGAAGGCATTATTTCCAAATTACCCCAACAAGTCACCTAGCAAAGGTAAAACACCTACACCTCTGCTCAACGCCCCCAATTTGGTGTAGCCAACTCAGACTTTCCTTTTGTTCTTCACTTAAAAGAGCCTATGCCCATAAGTGAGATTTTCCAATGTAGTGAAAGGTACTCAAAGGCAGATTAGAGAACATGATTAAGGCTTTGGATGACGAGGAGGCCTGTCTCACTTTTCAGATTTTGATATTTGAGGAAATCATTGATCCTGTGGTACCTAAGAGTTCCAAGAAATATCTACTATAGCTAGAGTTGGTAGTTGTAGTTATGGAGAAATGGGTTTGAGAAAGTCTGTAGAAGCTTCATACTATGCTACCAAGGGGAAAAAAAGGGTTTTCCTTTTTGCTTTTTTAGTGGTTTTGGCACTCTATTTGAGGATACAATAGGATAACTGAGATTTATAAGAAAGTATAGCAATGGGTAGTAGAAATCTTAATATCTGATATAAACTGGATGATAGTTAATAACAGTTTTGCTTTGCCCGTTGATGATCTGTGCTATTGAAGTTCTTTTCTACAGTGCCAGGTGAAGACAAACAACAATGCAAGACATCGCAGTTAAATGTTAATGCAGTTTTAAACTTACCTGTTTAGATAAACTGGATTTCCTTCTTTATACCAAACAACAAAACTAGTACTTACTGAGATTTTAAATTATGGCATTTACAATCCCATCATTTAATAAATTTCATTCAAATATCAATTACTTCTTCCAAACACAACATAAATTAACCTGTTAACTTTCACAACAGACAAGCAGATGACATCCAGAAAAATTGGCATTAACTAAGAGGTAAAGAGCACATTGATTTCTTTCTTTCTTAACAACAACCCCCCGGCGCCCAAAACCCCCTTTTTTTCTTTTCCTTTCCTTTTTGGTTGAAAATGTGAGAATATGAAAAATATGCCACAGGTCAGAAAAGGTAAACATTTGCTTCTACATTGCATAATTTTTTTTTTTTTTTTAATGTTCAGCAAATGATGCAAGTACATACCTGTGTGTCAGGATCTTTCAACTTAATTAATACTTCTGAAACAGCATGGTGGCAAAGCCCACAGCTGTCTTCGTGAAGTTGAGAAGAAATCCTTGCTACTTGTTTACAGAGATCGACCTTTCGGCAAAACACATCAGGTTGTACATTGGAAACCTCTAAGAAGAAGAGAGGAGCATAATAGTCCACCAAAGTGATGCACTGTGGAATACAAAAACAATAAAAAAAGAAAAAGAAAAATTAGATTGAAGCATTTTTCTTTGGGGAGAAAATGAGAGGGGGAGTAGATATCAGGATCAAACAACCTTAAAATTTTAAGATTAAACACAATATTTTACAAGCTTCTATACATTCAAAATTTCATGTCTTCAGAGAGCAGGTTCTTATTCCACTACTATGTTTATCCTATCTTTATTTCTGCAATCAAGTAAACAGTACTTTACAATACTGCTACCAGTACTTGTCTACACTGCATGGTACTTACAATATATACAATCTACAACTATCCAACTGGTGCACATGAAGGCACATTGACCAATCAACCTAACTACATAGGATAGATTCAAAATAAATCAATGAGCATGAGCACTTAATAACCATGGCAACTTGGCAATAAAAAATAATTATTATTATGATGGCTGAGATCGCCATAACCTTTTTTTTTTCCACCTCTTGCCTTTTGGAGTTCACAGAATAGGCTAAAAAAAAATGAAAAGAAAAGAAAGAAAGATGGCTGAGATCACCATAACTTTTTTTCCCCATTCAGGAAAGAGGCTAACTGTTTTGAAACATAATTACAATTCATCTAATATAAAACTCAACTAAAAGATGTGACTACCTCCCGTTTGAAAGAGCCTAGGCTAGTGCAAGCCACATGAAGCATTTCAATAATCTCGGTCTGGGTCTTGTTTTCAGCAAGGTAATCAACTGCCTCGGAAGCAAACTCCTCGCACAATGTGCACAAATTGTCATTCCTGGAAACTGAACCAAAAAAACTACTTGGTCAATGTCATCCATTTTTTAACATTTTCATATCAATAAAGACTATTCCCTTCTGCAATAAGATAAGATTGATGGGAACATTCATGTCAAATGACAAATTACTCTAAATCTTATTTTTAACAGTTTTTTTTTTTTTTGGGAAAAATGCCATAGTTTGATGACCCTAGAAGTATTTACCTTTACATCCCAATTCCCAAAGCATCAAGTTTTACTAATGTCAAAGAACATATATTTAGAACTGTCATTTTTGGGAGATACAATATCTTACTAGGCATTACTCTCCAGACAACCTACACTTCTCTAAAGGAGATTGATACCAAGTTCAACCCAACCTATTATTACCAGTATATCATGCCCTGAAATAAAGCTACTTGTTCTACTTAAACCTTGAAAGCCCTAGAGGTCAAAGGTAAAAGAGTGTAAGAATGTTTTTGTGTGTTTGTGTGTCTGTGTGTGCACGCATATTTTTGGCTAAAAGCAACGTCAAAGTGTTACCAAAGGTATGGTTTACCATTGACAACATATTAGATACTTAGGGTAACAAACGTTATCCAATCAAGTCAACTGACAGGGCTAAGTTGGACTAAAAAGTGTTCTCTTGAACTGGTAGAAAGCAAATTATGGCATGCTGGACTTAAGCTATTTCTGCGGACTTCCAAAAAAGGCCAACCCTTCTTTCAAAACAGGATTATTCAATAGAATACATAAGGCATCAAATTTGCATCTTGAACTGTTACACAATGATAATTATGAACTATGAAGTTAAAAGAAGAAGTAAATGGTCAACAACAAGAACAAAGTTAAAAATTCTGTTGAAATATTTACCTGATATTTTAGAGATCCTTACACTCTCCAGTTGCCTAGCATCAGAAGCCCAGCTAGCACCCAACAATAATACAAATAAGAGCCCAACTCTCATGTTCATGGTGCCTGAAATCACAACCATTCAACAAAAATTGTTATAACCAAATATTGAAAAATAATTGTTAGTGAATCATTTACAAAATACAATATATTATAATTTTCAAGAAGGATTTTACAATTTGTAATAAAATGAGAAACCAGTGATGGATGTTCCTTTTCAGTAGATATTCCTAAGTCCTATGCGAAACACAGCAGAAGTAGGAGCTAAACAGTGAGCTTAAGATGCATACCAAGGGCTGTCATGTTGGACCTACATTTATATTGGAGTGAAGATGTAAATTAGATATTTCAATTAGTAATGAAACCCCTGTACTTCGACATTCTTTTAAGTTTTGGCTCAGCCCACTAGGGTTACAGCTGAAACATTCTACTCACTAGCATTATATTAATTGTCAAATCTCCTTATCATTGGCAACCATTTCAAGGCACCCTGCAATTGTGATTGCGAGCACCTAGCCAACTGCAAAACATTATGTTATCACCAATCCTAGTATGATCGTGTCTACTGATATTGGCTTCTTTTAGCCCTATTGATGATCTTAAATTAGCAAACTAATAAATAGAACTCGACACTGTTCTTCATCAGCTTTTTTCATTATCAACACCAATACACACATATCAACCTGCAGCCACAAGCTCAAATAACTTGTGATTGGGGTAATTTATGCTTAACAAACTCTAAATACTTAAACAGCCATTACGGCGTTAGATCTTTGATTCACGAATAACCCTAAACGAGCTTCTAACTGAACCATCATAAATGTCTAGGCCTGCCAATAACACACAATCGCTAAAAGTGGACAGCAAAAGGTTTTATGCTGCATTTGTTTCAACAGAAAACCCTTTATTTATTTATTTTTTGTGGAAAATGACTCATTTTCCTATGTTTGGTTGTGATCTGTATAATGAACAATAAACCATTTGTATTTAGGAGTTTTTTTTTGTACTGGTTTTCCTGCTCTATCGATCTTATTTTTCGTTGACTACCAAAAAGAAAAAAAAAAATTCTTTTGACTAGCATTTTCGGTTGTACCAGACACCAGAAAATGCAGAAAAAGTTTTTTATTAAAACAAGCTGAGCACTAATCCTGTTATTTGACCCAAAAATACACACATATGGTATATACCTACTAATAGAACCGGATTTCTATCCGTACAACATAGAGCAAATCTGCAAATTGAATAATAATAATACCAGGACATAGATACAAATCAAAAACATAAGAAACATAATATTAATCTAATAAAACTCCATTAATATGTGTTCAAAGCTCAAACTATGTATCTATCAACTTGAAACAGAGAAAAATCAAAAGTCAAAACCTTAATTACCAATCCTAAAAATCATATATAAGCAATACAATATAACCACAAATTTTGACAAAGATAAGAAACAATTATAACAATAAAACCTCTACGATATAAATAAAAGGCACATGTAGAAGAAAAAGCAAAAAGCAGTTTAAAAAAACAAAAACAAATTAACATAAAGAGCAAATACCAAGGTAAAGAAAAGCAAACTAAGAGACGCTTTTGGAAACTGAAAAAACAGAACTTGGGAAACGAAGTTACAAATCTGGGAATCTCGGAACAGAAGTTCTGTTATTTGTTTTTGTGAGCAAACAAAAACAGCAGATTGGGAATCGAAATTATAGGAGGAAAAGATATCTTACCTTTGGATTGGTTTGGAATACAAGGTTGCTCAGAGAGAGAGAGATAGAGAGAGACAGTAAGGGAATTTCAGTTTCCTTAGAGTTGGAATGCTTGCTGGGTTGGGCAATGCGTGGAATGGTCGTTGAGGGAGTTGGGTTGGGAACAATTTTTTTGTGTAGGCATGTATTATGTCAACCAAAAAAACTATAAGACCTCTAGATGAGGTTTTGTTTAGTGTGTGAGAAGCTACATGTTGGAGATTTGTGATATTTGCACACGTGTCACATCAGAAAAAGACCAATTATATGAACAAATGATTCTTTTAGGATAATAAAAGTCAATGTGATTGAATTTGATTGTAAATAAGTTTTGTCCATTCCATCACGACACTCTTAAAAATCTTTTGCCATCTATTTTAAAATGTGAATTTTATCTAAATTATTATTGATGATATAACAAAATATAATAACAGTGCATTATTTATTATTATTATTATTATTATAAACTGTAGGGTCGGTTTTTGTTGTCTAAGCCCAAAAGAGATGGGTTAAAGGCCCAATGAACCCAGAACAATAAATTTGTAGAGAGTGGGTTGAAGGTTTAGGCGCTGACCGGCGTTTACGAAGCATGAACACATTTCTCTTTTATTGAAAAAATACTTAGAACAATTTACAACTGGAGGATGCTCCTCGGCCCAGGAGGTTTCTTCTTTCTTTCCCCCCCCCCACTACATTTTGCTCACAGTTTTTATATATGCCCATCTTCTTCCTCCTGTTGATCATCTATTGGCCTTCCTCCTGACGACCTATCCCATCAAAGGTCATATCCGCGCTCAAGTGGTTCACCCTGATCGATGTCGCCCTGACAAGGGGTTACATCCCCATTAATGCGGCCAGAGGGGTTAGGTGAACGTATTCGATGCCAAGGTGACGGCTCGCCCAGAGCTTGCCCTTCTCCGCACCGAGGTCTCGGACAACTGGGGATAGGGTCATCCTCGGACCCATCGTGCGTCCTCGGCGTGGGCCATCTGGGCCTGGGTTGAAGTGGGCCTCGGCTAATCGTTTTTCTCGCCCCACAATAGCCCCTCAAAATCTTGCTGCACGCATCCTCAGGCGGGGAGAAGGATTTTGACATCCTCGGCCTCACCCCCCCATCCTTCGTCAGTGCTAGGGCCCATTCACCTGCCAAGGGCACGTCGCTGACGCTTCGGAGCACGTAACGTGTCCATCATTAAATTCAGGCGGCTCTGTGCTCCTCACGTCCAATGAGGCGTTACCCATCCAGCGGTGGAGATTCGTCTTGCATTTATAAGCGGGAAAACCCGCATGGTTCCTTGATTTGGGGTATAAATACCCGTACGAACCGCTTCTTCCTGTTCCTCATTTGTAATCGAGAGTATTTGTGCGCCCCTCCCGAGTTCAGCCACACTCTTACTAGCACCTCCAGCACAAAAGCCTGTCCGAAGAGCCCTTTCTCTTTCCTGTAAGTCGCTCTCTCTTTGGCCCCTCTTTCTCTTTACCCTTTTTTCTACTTCGCCTGTTCTTTCTTAGTTCTTTTAGGCATCTACTGGGATGGGTAGGTTTAAGAAATACGTTGATACTGAGGAGGTGATGGAGAAATTCATCACCGACTATAAAATTCCCGGCAATGTGAATCTGAGACATTGTGAGGACGGGGAGTGGCGCATATACAGGCAGGAGGGCAAGGTGGTAATTCCTGTAGTCGCCTTCCTTGAAGGGGGAATGACGATCCCCATGGGGCCGGTGATGAGGGATTACCTCCTGCACTTTCGGTTGGCCCTCACCCAGTGTGGGATAAATGTGTTTAGGATTCTAGGCTGTGTGGACGCCCTGAACGAGAAGATGGGGCTGAGGTTGATCCACCATGACGTGAACTGGTGTTACAATCTTCAGCTTCTTAAGGGTAAGTCGTATTACCTGAAGACGAGAGACGACAGGGTGCGGCTCATTCAGTGCCTCCCCGAGTCCAGTAAGGGGTTCTATGAGGATTTCCTCATTGTGTCAGGGGAGTGGCACGATGGCCTTCACTGCCCAATAACAGAGGGAACACCAGGTGGGGCAGTGGGAGACAAATAGGGTTTCAAGCTCTCGTCTTTTTTCTTTACCCCCTTTCTTTTTTACTAACGTCGTGGTGCTTTCCATTTGCAGACCCGCACGCCTTCCAGCGTCACTTCCATCTGATCAACCGGGAAGATTTGCAAAAGGTGCTGAGGGCGCCGGTGTACATAAACGAGGACGACAACCAGGTTAGGGACGCCCACATAATTTTGGGTTATACACCTACCCAGAAATCATTCCCGGTTCCGAAACACGTCATCCTCGCCGGCGATCCTCGGCTACAGAGGATTACCGTGACCGAGGACGGATTTTCGTTCCCCGAGGAGCCCTAGGACTAGGAAGTTGTCACAATAGCCGTCCCCTCCTCTTCCCAACCGTTCGCTGAGGCAGCCGAGGAAGCTCTAGCGGGGGAAGGGGACGCGTTTGACGTTTTCGCCCAGCCTGATCAGTCCGAGGACACTCCCGGAGACTTGGGTGATCCCAACCTGACCGAAGCAGAACTCCTTGCTTCAGAAGCCACTCCTCGGCCGTCAATGGGTTACAAGAGGAAGCCCACCACCAACTTGCTGGACCTGCTTGAGGGCCAGCCGGGGAAGTCCTAACAGAAAACTCCTACTCCTCCTTCGAAGGCTAGGTCGACTTCCGCTCAGCAGAAGCTCCCTCCTTCTCCTTCTCAAACGCGCTCGCCCTCTAAGACCGTGCCTGCTGGTCCTAAGAAGAAGAAGGATAAGGGTAAAAGGATCATGGAGGATAGGACGGTGTCCTCACAGGAGGAGGACACTACTCTGCGGCCGTCAAAGCAGCTTAAGATAGGCGACCCAAGCCAGGAGAGGCAGGTCGTTGCCACCACCTCCCCCGAGGTCCAGGCCTGGCTCCCAGCCCTAAAGCTCCGTGGGGAGCCTTTGAGGGATAACGCCTCCCTCAGGGATTTCAACGAGGGCGAAGGTACACGCGTAGCAGACGCACTGGAGAGGAGCCTGCTGCTCCCGGCGGACATTGCTGAGCTTAACTCTTTGACGAGCGAGCAGGTCTTCCTCAGCCTTAAGCGATATGTGGGGATGGTAAGGGCTACAACCTCAACTCTTCTCCCACTCTTTTCCTCTTATATGACTCATAGCACATTGGTTATTCTGACAGGCCATCCAAGCTATCTTTAGGTTGGAGGGGGCGGCGAATAACCAGAAGGAGGACCTCAAACGGGAGCGTGCTTGGTGCTACGAGGCCACCCGGACCCTGAAGAATTTCGAGGCTGATCTCGCCAAGGCCCGAGAGGCTTTGACGGCGGTGACCAGGGAGCGGGATAATGCTCTGTCTGGTCTCAAGGGTGCCCAGACTCAGGCCGATGAGCAGACGAGGCGCCTGGGTGAGGTGGAGGTGTAATTGCGGACCGCGAGGGGTCTAATCGCTGATCTGCAAGCTAAGGCTGCAAAGGCCGAGGAGTCCCAGGGGGGCCGAATGGGCCAGAGACCAGGCTCTGCGGGCTAAGGACGAGGCTGACTATGGCAGGGAGATGGCCGAGCGTGCCAAGGAGGAGGCTGAGACCACAGCCTACGCTGATGGGGTGGCTACAGTAGAGGCCGCCTACAAGGCTCAAGTCTCGGGGGTGTGTAGGCGATATTGTTCGCAGGTCTGGGCTGAGGCCCTCAAACAAGCTGGGGTGGAGGTCACGTCCGACCTGTGGAAGGCAGAGAGCGTGTATTACCCCCTCGCTATCCGTGAGGCCGCCCTTGAGGACCCTAAAGTTGGGGAGATTGTTGAGGAGGCGCGGGCAGCTGAACTGGGGGAGCATTCGGGTGAAGAGTTGCCCCCAGAGATAGTGGAGATCCTTTCCGATGATCCAGCCACCACCACTGAGGAAGTAGCTGCTCTCGTCATACCCCCGCAGACCATCCCTTTAGGCCAGGGCTCGGAGGGGTCAGGGGTTGCCCCTGTCCAGCCTGAGCAAGAGGAGTAGACTCCCCGGCGTCTCGGCTCGTCCTGCTTTCACGTTGTCATTTTATTTTGTTATACTTCTCTACTATGTACTGTGGCTCTTGCCATGCAATTTTTACGAACTCATCGTTGTAATGCGAATTTGATTTCCCTTTATTTGAATTGTTTATTTGTGTACACGCTGCCTGCTTTTCCTTTCTTCCTTAGATCTGTATAACTTTAGCTTGAATTGCATGTCGGTCAGTTGCGCCAGTAACGATGATAAGGAGAGAGAATGTATGCATGGGCAGCTCTCTTGCGTCTCAAGGGCCAGGTGGGGCTTGGTCCTTTCCTAACTTGGGATATTTTGTAGTCAGCCTCCCCGTAGGCCTGAGTCCGAGGGCCATGCGATGCCCCTGTTCTGTTCGGCACCATGGTCTAATTGATCGGTTAGTTTCCCCATAGGCCTGAGTCCGAGGACCATGCAGTGCCTTGGATCTATCTAACGCTTTCATTTCTCTGTAAGTATCTAGTTTCCCTATAGGTTTAAGTCCGAGGACCATGCAATACCTTGGTTCTGTCTAGTACCCAGGTATAGAGGAGCGAGTAGTTTCCCCATAGGCTTGAGTCCGAGGACCATGCAGTGCCTTGGTTCTGTCTAACGCTTTCATTTCTCTGTAAGTATCTAGTTTCTCCATAGGTTTGAGTCCGAGGACCATGCAATACCTTGGTTCTGTCTAGTACCCAGGTATAGAGGAGCGAGTAGTTTCCCCATAGGCCTGAGTCCGAGGACCATGCAGTGCCTTGGTTCTGTCTAACACTTTCATTTCTCTGTAAGTATCTAGTTTCCCTATAGGTTTGAGTCTGAGGACCATGCAATACCTTGGTTCTGTCTAGTACCCAGGTATAGAGGAGCGAGTAGTTTCCCCATAGGCCTGAGTCCGAGGACCATGCAGTGCCTTGGTTCTGTCTAACGCTTTCATTTCTCTGTAAGTATCTAGTTTCCCCATAGGTTTGAGTCCGAGGACCATGCAATACCTTGGTTCTGTCTAGTACCCAGGTATAGAGGAGCGAGTAGTTTCCCCATAGGCCTGAGTCCGAGGACCATGCAGTGCCTTGGTTCTGTCTAACGCTTTCATTTCTCTGTAAGTATCTAGTTTCCCCATAGGTTTGAGTCCGAGGACCATGCAATACCTTGGTTCTGTCTAGTACCCAGGTATAGAGGAGCGAGTAGTTTCCCCATAGGCCTGAGTCCGAGGACCATGCAGTGCCTTGGTTCTGTCTAACGCTTTCATTTCTCTGTAAGTATCTAGTTTCCCCATAGGTTTGAGTCCGAGGACCATGCAATACCTTGGTTCTGTCTAGTACCCAGGTATAGAGGAGCGAGTAGTTTCCCCATAGGCCTGAGTCCGAGGACCATGCAGTGCCTTGGTTCTGTCTAACGCTTTCATTTCTCTGTAAGTATCTAGTTTCCCCATAGGTTTGAGTCCGAGGACCATGCAATACCTTGGTTCTGTCTAGTACCCAGGTATAGAGGAGCGAGTAGTTTCCCCATAGGCCTGAGTCCGAGGACCATGCAGTGCCTTGGTTCTGTCTAACGCTTTCATTTCTCTGTAAGTATCTAGTTTCCCCATAGGTTTGAGTCCGAGGACCATGCAATACCTTGGTTCTGTCTAGTACCCAGGTATAGAGGAGCGAGTAGTTTCCCCATAGGCCTGAGTCCGAGGACCATGCAGTGCCTTGGTTCTGTCTAACGCTTTCATTTCTCTGTAAGTATCTAGTTTCCCCATAGGTTTGAGTCCGAGGACCATGCAATACCTTGGTTCTGTCTAGTACCCAGGTATAGAGGAGCGAGTAGTTTCCCCATAGGCCTGAGTCCGAGGACCATGCAGTGCCTTGGTTCTGTCTAACGCTTTCATTTCTCTGTAAGTATCTAGTTTCCCCATAGGTTTGAGTCCGAGGACCATGCAATACCTTGGTTCTGTCTAGTACCCAGGTATAGAGGAGCGAGTAGTTTCCCCATAGGCCTGAGTCCGAGGACCATGCAGTGCCTTGGTTCTGTTTAACGCTTTCATTTCTCTGTAAGTATCTAGTTTCCCCATAAGTTTGAGTCCGAGGACCATGCAATACCTTGGTTCTGTCTAGTACCCAGGTATAGAGGAGCGAGTAGTTTCCCCATAGGCCTGAGTCCGAGGACCATGCAGTGCCTTGGTTCTGTCTAACGCTTTCATTTCTCTGTAAGTATCTAGTTTCCCCATAGATTTGAGTCCGAGGACCATGCAATACCTTGGTTCTGTCTAGTAACCAGGTATAAAGGAGCGAGTAGTTTCCTCATAGGCCTGAGTCCGAGGACCATGCAGTGCCTTGATTCTGTCTAACGCTTTCATTTCTTTGTAAGTATCTAGTTTCCCCATAGGTTTGAGTCCGAGGACCATGCAATACCTTGGTTCTGTCTAGTACCCAGGTATAGAGGAGCGAGTAGTTTCCCCATAGGCCTGAGTCCGAAGACCATGCAGTGCCTTGGTTCTGTCTAACGCTTTCATTTCTCTGTAAGCAGGGGTTTGTCCTCGGACCGCTCTACTGGAGACGATTCTTCCTTGAGTCGGATTTTGATCTTACACGTGGCGTTGATTTCTCCTCCAGCTCGAGCCCCCATTTTCTTCACTTACGAAGCGTCCTTCGGCCGTTCGTGTTCCGGGCTTGACGTTTCGGTGCGCAAGACGTGCCTTCATTAATGTCCTCGTGAATTAGCATGAATCCAACGGTCTACGGTCCCCTTGGAATTTGGTGGCCTCATAATTAGCCCTGTTGGTAACTCTCTTTTCGAATTCTGCGTGGATTAATTCTCACCAACCCTCATCCTCTATATAAGGCTTTCCGGGGGGATGGTTTCTCCATACTCCATGAACCTCCCAACACAAACAGAAAGAACACACCCTTTCAGCTCCCCAAGCCCCTTTAATAACCCTGCCGGAATTGTGACCAGAGTTAGTAGATATAGGGCGGCTTTGGGCGGGTGTGAGGACATCCGTGCCAAGGGCCGTTGTGGCCGTAGCCCCCACTGGGCTTCCGATGCGGCAGAGTCTAGGCGTAACCCTGATGGCGCCATGCGCGGTGGCCCGAAGGGATGTTGTTGAAGAACCTAATGTCTCTCCTCGGAGCGCACCCCCGACGGAGGAGGCGTGCGAACTCATGTCATGGCTGGTGCTCGAGTGTTGCCGTCTCCAACGGCCAATGCTCGTGAGGAGTGGAGAGAATCAAGAGAACATCACGGGGGAAGGCGTCCCGTTGCCCCTGCATCTGCTCCTCGCTTTGTTCAAACTCCGCCGCTCCGAGAAAGGAGTTGTTGGTGGCCTTGAAACAAGTTGGCCCTCCCCCTTCCCTGCTTTTATTGTCAAGTTCTCCTATTCTCTTGATGCCAATAAAAGCACGGGTTGACACTTCCCCCTAGCTAGTTTTAGGACGGGTCCACCTGGGCTTCTGATTGTAGAACTAGCTGGTAGGAATAGTTGTAAAGCACGCCTGCCTGAGCCTCTGATTGTAATCTGTAACTTTTCTTTTTATGAAATAATATCGAGCTCTCTTTCTTTTCTGTTAAATCTTTTGTCTCGAACTTTTATCTTTTTGCGATTTTTTTTTTTTTTTTGCATCACCACTGATCTTCCGTAGAATGGTTATTTAGAACAGTCGCCTGTTGCGCCGGTCGGCGCGCTAATCCTTCCCACAGACTGCGCCAATTGTAGGGTCGGTTTTTGTTGCCTAAGCCCAAAAGAGATGGGTTAAAGGCCCAACGAACCCAGAACAATGAATTTGTAGAGAGTGGGTTGAAGGTTTAGGCGCTGACCGGCGTTTACGAAGCATGAACACATTTCTCTTTTATTGAAAAAATACTTAGAATAATTTACAACTGGGGGATGCTCCTCGGCCCATGGCCGAGGAGGTTTCTTCTTTCTTTCCCCCTCCCCCCACTACATTTTGCTCACAGTTCTTATATATGCCCATCTTCTTCCTTCTGTTGATCATCTATTGGCCTTCCTCCTGACGGCCTATCCCATCAAAGGTCATATCCGCGCTCAAGTGATTCACCCTGATCGATGTCGCCTTGGCAAGGGGTTACATCCCCATTAATGCGGCCAGAGGGGTTAGGTGAACGTATTCGATGCCGAGGTGACGACTCGCCCAGAGCTTGCCCTTCTCCGCACCGAGGTCTCGGACGACCGGGGATAGGGTCATCCTCGGACCCATCGTGCGTCCTCGGCATGGGCCATCTAGGCTTGGGTTGAAGTGGGCCTTGGCTAATCGTTTTTCTGGCCCCACATAAACAATTAGAAAGATGTTAAAGATATTATTATCAATTTTATTACAAAGCTAGCATTCTTCCAATAATTAAAACTAAATTATTAAACAAATAGTAAAAATAAATTATAAAATAAGTAACTAATTTTAATAAAAAAATACTATATTATATTTTAATAATTAATGCACTTTTATTATTGGAAGAATGCTACGAACTTTTGGTTCTCAGGAAAGAATTCACCCCTGATATGGATGCCCTAGGTGATGAGTTTGAGTCAGAGAAAAACAGACTCAAAAGAGAAGCCTATAGAGCCAACCATACCCTTGATCAAAAGAAAGAAGTTCTCAGCTGTTGGCAAACATTCATGAAAGAGATATCCAGCAATGTCCCTTTCTTCGAATACTTTGAGAACCATTTCAAGTGGCACAAGAAGTCTTGTGTACTCACCAAAACCAACTGGATTAAACCCCCTAGCAAGGACACCAGTGGTAAACCCAAAACCCCAGAAGTTGTTAGATCTCACCATCCACCACAGGAAGCTGTAATCTTCAACCACCGTGGAACTGATCTAGTTGCCTCTCCCTTTAAAACCCCTACCACTCCTGAAGAAACGGTAGTCAAAAAGGTCATAGAGCAAAACAACTACACCAACCAGTGTTTAGGAGTAATAGGAAAACAGCTTCAAACCAACAGATTAGTTGTCTTAGACGTCCACACAACCTCTAGCAGTTCTAGCACCTCCTCCTCAGACAATGACAAGGATATAGAACACCTAGAAAACCAGTTTAGAAGTGTTAAGGTTATTTATTAAAATATAATAATAGTGCATTAATTTTAATTTTTTTATTTATTTATAAGGGCCCAAGAGCTCATTATCTACTTATATATTGGGTCTAAGGCTCAAGCTGAGGACTAGAGGTTGTCCGAAAATGAGTAAACACTGTTAAGGGAGTCTATGTTAGTAGACGAAGAAGTTAGTTTTGGTCAAGGAGGGTGGTCTGAGGATGAATGCCTCATCGGCTAACCAAAGCTGAGATCCGAATAGGTGGTCTGCTGTCTAGGGGAACGTTTCAGGAAGTTCTGTTGGTACGGATAAACATTGTAGAAACATATGACAGAGGGGAGTCCTAAAATATTTAAGGAAAAAGATGCTACCACCTCATTAAATACTAAATTAAATTATTATTAAATCTAAAATACTTAGATGAAAAGGTTTTATCTAAATTAAATTATTATTAAATCTAATCTCTTAGTCAAGAGTTTTGTCCTAATAAAATAGTATTAATTTAATAAGATGCAACTTGAGAAAAAAACAAAAACAAAAATGTGTGTTATGTGGGATTTAATTTTAGAAATTTTTGATAATAGACTTTTTGTTTGAATATAATTTAATTTTTTTTTAAAATTATTGTTAAATCTTATCTCTTAATCAAAACATGGGTTAAAAAAAAAAAAAAAAAAACATGGGTTGTTGTGTGTGATTTAAGTTTAGTAATTTTTGATAATATACTTTTAGTTTGAATTGTATTTAAATTTTTTGAAATTTAAATGATAAAGTTTTATCTAAAATAAACCGGTGTTAAATATTAACCCTTAATTGAGGAAATATCCTAACAAAAAATATATAGTAATTAATTTACTAATTAGTGAAAGTGGTCACTTTGCACAACCACGGTTTTTAAACCAAACTTTTATTATATAGTATATGATACTAAGGAAACTATCCCTCCAATTTAAATCCTTTAATTTCCTCTAAATTTAATCCAGAAAACGAATATAAGACACGTGTCATTTTAAAAACTCAATAGTCTTAAAAAAAAAAAAAAAAAAACTATATAAACCATATATAAACTATATAAACCATAGAAGGAATTGAACAATTAAAATGAAAACAGATTTTATACCCAAAAGGCTTAAGAAGTACCATAATAATGAGTATGATTGGTAAATGAATTTTTTCTTTTGTATGTAAAAGTTTGCGTATCAATTTGGAACTACCATAATATAATTTGTAATAATACCCTATATAATCACTCAAAAGAATTTTTTTTTTCTTTTTCTTTTTTTAGATAGATAAATAGTGGGGATAAAGGTGGAGTTCGATCTACAAATATAAAACATTATAAAAGATGTTATTATTGTTAGACTATAACTTAGTTCCCAATATCGCTCAAATGATTAGTCATTTGATGGTGGTAGGTTAGACTTTACAGTACAGGAGCTGAACCCAAATCTGGACACATGGAGAAGCAAGCACACAAATAAAATAGGATATTCCGATCCAAAAAGCATAAATAAAAGTACCGCCCCAAAATTATTAAAAAAATAAATCCTCTCATGTAGTCTGCTCTTGAAGAAAAGGAAATCTGTCACATTGGGTTGTCTTTATTTGTAGGCTTTTACTGATTGGTTTCATCATTCATGTTTCTCTCTATCTCGCATGTATAGTGAAGATGTGGAAGGAATAATAACATTTTCCAATATAAACAATTGCTAATTCAGCCAAAAAATAAAATAAATGATAATCACTAAATCAAGGGGTCAAACTCATTTTATTGTTTACTAGAAATCAAATCAGCAGGTTTGCCCGAGAGGTTAAGGGGGAAGACTTAAGATCTTCTGCATGTTAAATGCGCGTGGGTTCGAACCCCACAGCCTGCATTATTGTAAATCTGAGTCCCTGGTTAGATTAGATAATAATTTGAGCAATCCTAAGTACAAAAAAATGTTTCACAATATTTTTTATTTATAGTAATTGAGTTGACAATCTTTTGTTGAGGAAGCAGTTCTCTATTTAAACCCATTAATCTATAGTCAAGTTTAAGACATTTTTCAAACAATGTAGTGGAATCAAAATTGATTTCAGCAAAAAAAAAAAAAAAAAAAAAAAAAGAACTTCAGCATTTTTATCCCAAGAAAAGAAAAGAAAAAAAAAAAGATAAGGGTTTCGGCTTCTGCTGCAATACACACCCGCAGCTATTTGATTAGCATTACATGAGAAGTAAGTCCAACTTGCACCAAACTAATCAATGCATCAAATTGGCCTGCATATAAATGAGGCTTTTGTGATTTCAATCAAATATGATTTTGACCAGCCATTTAGAGGGTTCAGGCTTACATATGAACTAGTCATTAACCACTACATTTGGGAAAGAGAAAAACTAAGTGTATGACTAACTTGTTTGCTGCAAGCTCAGGCCCTGTTTTGTTTTGTTTTGTTTTTTTTTTTTTTTTCATCACTCATCACTTCTCACTCAATTTTTTTCACTCATCACTTAAAATACCCCAATTTCCTATACCCCACTCGTTTGGCACATGTTTTCAACTTCTCATCACTTAATTTTTTCTACTTTTTGTGAGACCCATACCTGAGAACCATGTCAGGCATTCCTGTTAACCTACCTGCCTTACACCATTTTATCATTTTATATCACTAACTTTTCATTTCCTTTTCTTTTCAACCCTGTTACTCTCCCAAAACCAGAGACTTCAAAACCTCATTCATGGACTCTCCAAGCCTTGCCACCGCTACCACCAAGGGAAGATGCCACACACCACCACCACCACAACACTATCACCGCTGCACTACACACACTTGACACCACCACCACCACTACTAGCAACCTACAAAAATCCACAATCCACCATTAACGCCCCAATAAAAAAAAAAAAATGAAGTGGATAGACTAGCACCAATCCAAATGCAGCAACCCACAGTCCTCACCACTGTGAGCAAAACCCAAACCCACGGTAAGCAAACCCACAACCACAATTAACAAACACCCCCAACAAAAAACCCAAAACAACAAACACATCCATTGTCCACCACTCACCTCAAACCCATCGGAACAAATTAAAACAACCACATCACCACACTCAAATCCGAATAACCACATACCCATACCCAAATTGGAACAAATCAAAACAATCACATACCATACCCAAATCAGAACAACTACACATACCACCGAACCAACCAACCAGCCACCACCACTGAAAATCTAAAGAACACCACCCTTAAACCTCAAACTCCGATCATCGATGTTGTAGGAACACCACCCTCAGAACTCAAACTCCAACCATCAACACCATAAAATAAAAACAACAACCCGGTCCCCACCATTGTGAGCAAAGATCATGAGAAGTGAAGAAAGAAAGAAAGAAAGAAAGAAAAAAGAAGATAAAAAAGAAAAAAGAGGAGAACCTAGAAACCTAGTGAAAAGGAACGACGAAAAAAAGAAAAGAAAAGAAGAAGAAGATGATGATGACGATGAAGAAGAAGACCAGACTAGACTCAACATGAGAGAGAAAAGAAAAAAGAAGAAGAAGAAGAAGACCACTCACCAAACCTAGTGGAAAAAAAAGAAAGAAAAAAGTTGCGGTTGTTGCTCTGACAATGAGTCCCTCAGTGTGTATTTAATTACTAAAATGTCATTGAAAACTGAGTTTTGGGAATTGAAAACACTTAAAATGTGATTTTAGTTTCTATAACTCATCACTCAAAAATCAAAGAATTGAGTGATAGAAACAAAAACTAGAAACAAAAACCAAATAGACTTCTCAGTCGTGGATTCTACCATTTTTGAGTTATGAGTGATGAAAATAGAGTTATGAGTTATGGAAACAGCAAATCCAAACAGCCCCTTACTTGCCTTATTTGCTTAAAGTCACTTTTTATCTCGATTATTTGTTTTTAAAGTCACTTTTTATCATAACTTTAAGTAAATAAGCTTAGTGAAATGCACAAATATAAACAGTAACTTTAGGAGAGGGAAAAGGATTTTAATCAAATATGATTAGGACCAGCCATAAAGAGGGTTAAGCATTATATATAAATGACAATAAGCTTTACAACCACCATAAGTAGAATGAATATCAAGGTACTAAAAGGCATACAAACATAACCAAGAACTTAACCAGAGGGAAAAGGAAGGCTAGGAGCAAAGAAATAGAAGTCAGTGCTGGACCGTGATCTTCACTGTCCACTTTTTGTCTCAACTTTATTTGCTTAAAGTCACTTTTTATCTCAACTTAAAGCAAATAAGCTTAGTGAAATGCACAAACATAAACAGAAACTTTAAGAGAGGGAAAAGGATTTTAATCAAATATGATTAGGACCAGCCATAAAGAGGGTTAAGCATTATATATAAATGAGAATAAGCTTTACAACCTCCATAAGTAGAATGAATATCAAGGTACTAAAAGGCATACAAACATGGCCAAGAACTTCACCAGAGGGTAAAGGAAGGCTAGGAACAAAGAAATAGAAATCAGTGCTGGGCTGTGATCTTCACTGTCCACTTTTTATCTCAAATTTATTTGCTTTATTTGCTTAAAGTCACTTTTTATATCAACTTTAAGCAAATAAGCTTAGTGAAATGCACAAACATAAAGAGAAACTTTAAGAGAGGGAAAAGGATTTTAATCAAATATGATTAGGACCAGCCATACAGAGGGTTAAGCATTATATATAAATGACAATAAGCTTTACAACCACCATAAGTAGAATGAATATCAAGGTACTAAAAGGGATACAAACATAACCAAGAACTTCACCAGAGGGAAAAGGAAGGCTAGGAACAAAGAAATAGAAGTCAGTGCTGGACTGTGATCTTCACTGCCTCACTGTGTTACTTCAAGTTTGGAGTTGGCTTCTTCTTTTTCTTACTTTGCTTAGTCATAAGTAGTGAGAACTTAGCAAATCCAAACTTCTTTCTCTTTGCAGAGAATTGCTTGTGACCACTTTCCCTCTCAGTCTTCCAAGAGGGCAGATCACTATATTGTTTACTAAGCATCTGACCCAGTGACACCTTTCGCTTCCCAGATCTTCTCTCAGCCAGCATTCCCGATTCAAACTCCTCTGGCATAAGTAGCTTCTGGCTCAGTATCTGTCCTATTGATAAGGTTGGCTTCAAAACAGGCGTTATTCCATCACTAACCAGATTAAGTCCATTTACATCAAGTAGACGGGAATCTCTTCGATGGTGAGGTGGGTAAGGGTTTTTAAACTTGGTAGAGTTTTGGACAGAACGTCTTTTCTGACCATGCTCAGATCTCCAGTTGCGAAGAGCCTCTTCAACTGCTAGCTTCCCCTTATTTGCAGCTTCCACTCTGTGGAGAGCTTCTTCCAGTGCCTTCTTACTGGTTTTGACTTCCTCAGTAGCTTCCTCAACCCTTTTTAAAATGTCCATTTTTGATACATTTGCTTCATCAACTTGAAGCATAGACTCTATTACTCTCTTCTTAGAAAGTTCCTCAGCCTCTCGAGCTTTGGCGGTTAGAGAAGAGTACTCTTCAAATGAAAGAGTTACTCCATCAGCCTTTTGCAAGTTGTCTCTCGATGAGATTGCATGGTTTGATAGAGCCTTGATCTCTGCAAGAGCAACAGCTTCTGCCGCTCTAGCTGCTTCCTTCATTTTTCTGGCAGCAACCAACCTTATTTCGGCTGTTTTAATCTTTGTTTTTGTCTGTTCAATCTCAGAGATTGCTCTCAAAACTTCTGATTTTGCAGCTTCTCCCACCTTTTTGAATTGCTCTGCCTCAGAACTTAATCTTTGGAGCTCCTTTGAGATATCTAACGCATCATCAGAACCAACTTTAATTTCAGAATCTTTTGCCAACTGTAGCTTTAGTTTTGTTTGGTTTAGCTCCTCCTCAAGAGATGATATCTTTGAAGAATTTTGAGTTAACCTCTCACGAGTTTTCTCAAGTGAGATTCTTTCCTTCTCTAATTTCTTGTTATATAATTCAACAGAAACTCGAATGTCAGCAAGATCAGTAGTAGTCCTACCAAGGTTTAACTTAGCTTTTTTCAGTTCCATTAATATTAAACCTGGAGCTGAAGAAGGGCACAAGCTCAAACCTTCCACTGAATTCTGATTCTCATGGTTTCCCTTTTTTACTAAAGGAATCATGTTCTTATCATCCATATTTGTATCAAGTGTCACACTAAATTCAGATGCTTCTTTTTGTAACTTTAATTTCAATTCTTCAACGATCATTTTGGTTGATTCCAGTTCTTTCAAGACATCCAGTGTTTCCCTCTCTTTCACAATCAGATCTTTCTCCAAATGTGCTGCCTGCTCCTCTAGTTTTGCCATATCAACCTCTTCCATGTCATTCTATCAATATAAAAACTTTTCAGAACATTATCAAGTATGATAAATCATACTGATGCAGAAAAATGAAGTACCATGCCTAGTATCAAGTTCAGCAGGTGCTAAATTTATTCAGGATATATATATCCATCCCACCAATAGCAGACATGGGTAATTGAGCCCATTATGCAACCTTCATTTAACTAGCAATATTCAATGATAACAAGAATATAATTCATATAAATTTCAACCAAATGAATGTACAAGGGCAAAGGTTAGGTACAATTCCTTAGATATTGTATTTTAGATTCTCCAATTAAATTTAACTGTCACTTATAGGCCAATGCAGCACAACCATGTGGCTTTCTGGCCAATGCACTTGTGCATTTACGGCTTCCAGGGCCACATGGTTGAAATTAATTGGAAAACACAAGGTATGGTAATCAAATTTAGGCAGTGTACAATTCATGTCTACTTTCTATGTATTGCATATTAGGTAGAGCAACCGATCAAGAACCACCCTGCAACCAACATCTAAGACAACCTCTACAAAGCCCCAATTGATGTTTTGAAAAGATAGTTAGACCGATTATAGCATGTTCAAAAATCATGTTTCACACAGTGGTGGATCACATTCCTCCTAAAAATTGCCGTGTACTTTTAAGTTTTTTAACACAAATGAATTATATTTAGTCTGCCAGTGAATAATTCAACTCTCTCTAACACATAGATTACAGGCATATGATTCATCAAATAGAACCCTTAAGGCCTTAACACATAAGAAGGCCATCCAATGATTTGACAGCAAAAGGCATGTAGTACACAGCACTCTATTCCTTAAATTACCTCAATCTTATGCATCATATGACTTGAATCTAAACTCAGAACCAAAACCACAAACCCAAAAGTGAAAAGAAAAACAAAAATCATAACATACAGGATAAAGCACACATTTTTAGACAAACTGTAGAAATGGGTTGCTCTACTTTTAAGTGAAATTGAGAATATACTTATGCCCATTGCAAAAATCAACAACTTTTTGAAGAACAAAATAATACCCATTTACCCTCAAACAAAAACTGTAGCAAAGATTCAAACTTTATCAAAAACCCAAGAGAGAAAAAGAGAGAGGACCTCAGTTTCAGTGAGCTTGTTGCTGTGGGGTTTCCAGAAACCGAGTCCACCAAATCGACTCACTGCCTCCTTCACCGACTCAAACGGAGCCGAAGTATCAACCTCAGCTCTAAAACCACCTTCCTTTGTGTCCATTTTCATATCCGAACCCTTTTCAACCGGGTCAGGCACTGCACTTGAACCATTACCTAGGGTTTGATTTTCAGCCATGGGAGTTTTTTCAGACAAACAAAATGACAAAAGAGTTTGGAGCCAAACAGAGTTCAACGAATCATGAAAGAAAGGAATGCTTGTAGGCCGTGTTTTGTGGGTTAAAGAAACAATGATGTTTGGTTGGTGGTATTCTTGGTACTATAAAAGAGAGTGAGTGAGAGTGAGAAAAAAAAAAAAAAAAAAAAAAAAAAAAAGCTAAAGAGATTAGTGTCCGTTTGGTTTTTCTGTTTTGAAATTGATTTTACTTAAAAGACCTTGGTGAATAACCAATTTTACAGGCCTTGTTTGGGTGTAGAAGGAGAGAGTATACCATATATTATGCCCTTTTTTTGAAATTAGCTTTACACCTGGTGAGTCTGAGTTTTGCGTTGATATTTGAAATGTGTGGGACCATTTAAGGAGTGATTTTCTCAACGGCACTATACACTATACGCTGTACAGATAACGGGCTTCTTCGAGTTTGGTTCTTTTTTAACGCTAACTTTCATAACATCATGAAAGCGCGTCAGAACTCAGAAGCACTCTATTTTTCTTTTGACAATAAGGAGGTCCATTTCTAGTGCAGAACGAAATCAATATTCAATGGAAAAATGGTAAATAGCACAACTTGTTTATATGCCAAATCACGAGTGGTGTAGGAAAAAAAGTAAAGCGTTTGTGTGGATTTATAACTTCAGCGCAAGTTATGATAAAAGTTGTGATTTTAGTATTTCTCATAATTCTTAGAGCATGAAATATTAGATTGAACATTTTATGATATATGTTTCCGATGATTGTGTTATTTATCATTAGACCAAGACATCAATTGGTTTTTGGTGTACACAAAAATTAAACTTTAGATTTTTTATTTAACTGTTAGAGACTTTACTAATTGAACTAACTGAAATTCACTTGTAAATTTGTAATAAGTGATCTTTTTTAGACACATATTGTGCTGGTATTGCCTTCACTATATTGTGAGAGTGGAAGCAGGTTAAATACATGAATGAAATGGACATTTTCCATGTTAAATGACACTAAACTACCTTCTTGACAGAAAAACAAAATATAGAGATGCTTTGTAACTAATGGTAGCAATAGGTAATACCACTACCACAATGAATACCATAACACTTTCCTGATGGAATATGGGCAATTTGGACCGTTGGAAAGTACTCTTATTCTTGACTAAATTACTTGAATGAATTCTCAAACATTACTTGAATGAAAATCTTCAAATTTAGTTGATCTAGGTTCCAAAATGAGACCTAAATGTGTGGAATTTTGAATCATGTCAAGTTAATAGGAAAAAAAAAAAAAAAATCCCCAGTAATAGCTTGGCTACTGACAAAATATGTAGATTTCACTTCCAATCTCAGCTTCATATGAAGTCAAACCCATTGGGATGTATAAATTTGTGCTCCAGATTAGGGGAATAGAATCGAAGGAGTTAGTGTAAGTAAAACCATTATATCGGTTTGAAAGTGGTGACATTTAATCCTATCTCTATGAAGCAAATTAGTTCATTAAAATTTTAGGATTAACTATCCCTGTGTGTTTGGAAGGATTTTTTATTTTATTTTTATAATTACAATCTTATGACGTGTCCATTTTGTTGTGACTATTTCGCACATAAAATAAAATAAAATAAATAAAAGGTCGTTAGTTGCTATTTCTAACCTTTGGAATTTTGACTGTACTTCAAAGTTGTTAATTTATCTAATTTTTCCATGAATATTTTTCAAAATTTGATCTTGTTTGTTCTCAAAGTTTGAATTTGAACTACAGTAAGCTTCATCCCGTTTTTTGCAAGAGGATTCAAGAAATTGACCTGCTTTTGTTCCACTCCATGTCCATTGACAGCAGTTTAGCTCCATAGCTGCTTCCTTTTTTTTTTTTTTTTTTTTTTTCATTTTTGTAAGAGAAAGTGTTTGTTTGAGAAAGAAAGGAGATGGTAGCAATGGCTTTCTCCTTTTATCATGAGGTAACCGTTGCAGAAGTACAGTAAAAAGAAGGTCCATCCAGTAAAGTGTCATTACTACTAGTATTTTGAATTTTGATTCACTTTTGCATTGAAGACAATGAATTTTTCTGGTTATATACTTACTTTTGAAAAACAATTAAGTTTGAAATATGAACTTAGTTCACTTTTGCTTGCATACTGATAAAAGAATTTATACCTACGTTCTCAGATGTGCAAGCCTATAGATGAAACTTGAGCAGTGCGATCAGCCCCATGCTTTATAATCCATGACATTTTAAGCACCTTGTCAATATCTACTAAAAACCACTAATGAATATATCTTGGTAATCATTACTTCAATTCCCTTTTTTAAACATTACAGGTGGTGGGATTTTCATTTGAAAAGAGAATTATCACCAATTTGGATTACTGATGTGTCTATTTTTGGATTGCATTATTATTTTTGACTTGATTTCCTCAATGCACAAATGAAACATCATCCTCCCTTATTGCGATCCCTTATGGCTAAGGAGGCTTCAATTGTTAAGTCAAAGTGATTCCAATATATGGTGATTCTAGAAATATTCAATTAGCCTCCTATTTATATTAGTTTCTATCTCCTTCTCTCTTGCATTAAGGTCCTTGAGAACTAAGGTTTAGAGGATTTGACATTTCACCATTTAAGGCTTCAAGCTTCCTTGAGCCCATAAGTCGTTCATTCAAGTGATTAGGGGTTCAATTCATGCAAATTAAATTAAGGCGTGTCTAGTGCTCTATCTTGAGCTGAATCTTATTCAATGTGATTTTCGATTATTAGTCTCGATTCAGATCCTTCCAAACATAATTTTCACTATTCCCTAATTATGTTTAAAACTTTTCTCTCTTTACCGGTGTCTTTCAGGCTTAAATTATCACAAAGAGAAAATTATAAATTTTGTCCTTAAAAGTGTCCTATTTTTTTTATAAAAAAAAAAAAGTGGTGGGGGAGGTGTTTCAACTTTCAAGGACTCAACTCGGAAGTGGCAACTTCTCTCTTTTTGGGCCATGATAGATTCTTTTGGGTCGTGGACCATTATAGAAGCTGAAACTAAAGCCTTCCGATTCTCTGCCTGCCCCCTTATTAATGGGGCAAAAATCATACAAACCTAATTGGGCCAAATGTTCAGTACCATCTGTTTATATAAATGCCCCACTTTTTTCGTTTTTGGAGTTTGTGTTTGTGTTTTGGGTAGAAAACAACACAGCTGGATCGCATAAACTTAGTACAGTACTTTGTTTGTGGCGGGTCATAAATTTGGTATAGCATTCGTTGCAGTCATCATGATGAACTTCTGAAATCACTAGGATATTCCCATTTCTACTAATTAAATTGGCCCTCGTTTATCTGGATGTTATTAGTAGGCTACAGCTCTATTTCTCAGACCCACCTTAAAATCTTTCTTTTTTCACTTGCAACCAAAAAAGAGAAAAAAACGACAGAAGGAAATTAATAATTTCTTTTTCAGTTGCAACCAAAATTAAGAAAAAACGACACAAGGAAATTAATAAGTTTCCTAGCTCTTCGTCCTGTTTAGGCATGTGTCATGATGTGTCACTGTTGCGTTTCATACATGTCATTTGACCAAAATTAAGAAAAGACATCACAAGGAAATTAATAAGATTACCAGCTCTTCGTCCTGTTTAGGCATGTATCGTGATGTTACCGTTGTGTTTTCATACATGTCATTTGATAAGGTATAAGTTTGAACTTTAAATGTCTTTCATATAAGGAAGTAAAAATAGTATCATTTTTTTTTTTTTAAAGTTTATGTCTAATAAATTGTCAGTGAAAGATACAAATAAGTCATGTTGAAATTTGAAGGATAGAGAATTATCTTCGATAAAATTGGACTTAGGTGCGAAAAAAAATATAGATTCAAATCCTTTGTTGTTGGCGAAACTCTCTTATAGTTTGTTGAGTTAATTGTCCGTTTGGATGAAAGGGGGAAGGAGGGGGAGTGGAGAGAGATTGGAGAGGAGTAGAGTAAAGTTAACTAAAAATAAATGCTAAATTTACTCTATTCTATTCTATTTTCCCTCCTCACCCCTCAATTCAAACGATTGTAGGAGTTCTTACCTTAGAAAAAACAAAAAGTTCGTTGAGTTGTGTACTATTTCTGATGGGCTATTTATAGATTAATTGGGCCCACCAAGATTAATAGCCCAATTAATTTGGTGTTGGGCCCGTACCTCATAGATGCATATGTACCTCGTCTTTTTCAACTTCCACATGCACTTGGATTAGACCCATTTCTTTTGTACCTGGCACTTAATCCTAATAACTTTAAAGTTTGAACATCTATTGTAATTTAACTTAACGAGGGAAATTATCATGAAATAAATATTATAGGTTAAAATTCTATTGTATTTATAAAAAAAAAATAGTTTATAAAAGGCATGCTCTCCATTTTAATGGAGGATTTTTTGTTGTTGATATTTTTATAGTTGTAGGAGGAAAAATTTAAAGTGTGAATGTTTCCGTCAAAAATATCAAGAAGTGCTAGCTGAGTTATAATTCATGGGGGGTTCAATTTGTTATTATAAGACAAACATCTTCCTACCCACATTGTAGCTACTCAAATGATTGTTTACATAATGAGTCATTTGACTTGTTTACATTTATCAACCTATTATTTAACTAATTCATTTAAATTCGTTTTTAAAATTTAACATTATAATGCTCTTACATTGACTAATGACAAGGTTTTATTCAATATTTCTTAAAGCCAAACTTCTTTCTTTCAAACTTCACCAAGAATTTCATATTTTGAATTTTTTTTTTTTTTTTTTATAAATTCATAATAAATGGTGAACAATGACTATTCAAATAGACTTAGGAAAAAAAATGATGGGCAATCAAATGGGCTTGGCCATGTGCAAATAAACTCATTTGTCTCTTAACTATTTTATTGGGTTGCATAAAAAATAAAAATTATTGTGTACTAAACTATGCTTTATCATGACTTAAAAATAATTTAAAAACTCAATAGCTATTGCTTTTTAGAATTTTATAATTTTTATTTGTATTATGAAAGTTATGTTATAAAAAATACTATCTATATTTGTTTTGGATTATTTTAGTTAATTTTTCTATTTTTTTATTAATTTAATGTTTTTATATATATTTAAAATAATTATTAAAGTAATTATGACGTCATCACGGTTCGACCCCGGTTCGACCTCGGTTCGACCTTAAAAATCTTAAACCTCTCTCTTTTACGGTTCAATGAACGGTCCGGGTCTGAAAACCATGGCAGTCATCATGATGAACTTCTGAAATCACTAGGATATTCTCATTTCTAGTAATTAAATTGGCCCTCATTTATCTGGATGTTAGTAGGCTACAGCTCTATTTCTCAGACCCACCCTAAAATCTTTCCTCTTCACTTGCAACCAAAAAAGAGAAAAAAACGACAGAAGGAAATTAATAATTTCTTTTTCAGTTGCAACCAAAATTAAGAAAAAACGACACAAGGAAATTAATAAGTTTCCTAGCTCTTCGTCCTGTTTAGGCATGTGTCATGATGTGTCACTGTTGCGTTTCATACATGTCATTTGACCAAAATTAAGAAAAGACATCACAAGGAAATTAATAAGATTACCAGCTCTTCGTCCTGTTTAGGCATGTATCGTGATGTTACCGTTGTGTTTTCATACATGTCATTTGATAAGGTATAAGTTTTGAACTTTAAATGTCTTTCATATAAGGAAGTAAAAATAGTATCATTTTTTTTTTTAAAGTTTATGTCTAATAGATTGTCAGTGAAAGATACAAATAAGTCATGTTGAAATTTGAAGGATAGAGAATTATCTTCGATAAAATTGGACTTAGGTGCGAAAAAAAATATAGATTCAAATCTTTTGTTGTTGGCGAAACTCTCTTATAGTTTGTTGAGTTAATTGTCCGTTTGGATGGAAGGGGGAAGGAGGGGGAGTGGAGAGAGATTGGAGAGGAGTAGAGTAAAGTTAACTAAAAATAAATGCTAAATTTACTCTATTCTATTCTATTTTTCCTTCTCACCCCTCAATCCAAACGATTGTAGGAGTTCTTACCTTAGAAAAAACAAAAAGTTCGTTGAGTTGTGTACTATTTCTGATGGGCTATTTATAGATTAATTGGGCCCACCAAGATTAATAGCCCAATTAATTTGGTGTTGGGCCCGTACTTCATAGATGCATATGTACCTCGTCTTTTTCAACTTCCACATGCACTTGGATTAAACCCATTTCTTTTGTACCTGGCACTTAATCCTAATAACTTTAAAGTTTGAACATCTATTGTAATTTAACTTAACGAGGGAAATTATCATGAAATAAATATTATAGGTTAAAATTCTATTGTATTTATAAAAAAAAAATAGTTTATCAAAGGCATGCTCTCCATTTTAATGGAGGATTTTTTGTTGTTGATATTTTTATAGTTGTAGGAGGAAAAATTTGAAGTGTGAATGTTTCCGTCAAAAATATCAAGAAGTGCTAGCTGAGTTATAATTCATGGGGGGTTCAATTTGTTATTATAAGACAAACATCTTCCTACCCACATTGTAGCTACTCAAATGATTGTTTACATAATGAGTCATTTGACTTGTTTACATTTATCAACCTATTATTTAACTAATTCATTTAAATTCGTTTTTAAAATTTAACATTATAATGCTCTTACATTGACTAATGACAAGGTTTTATTCAATATTTCTTAAAGCCAAACTTCTTTCTTTCAAACTTCACCAAGAATTTCATATTCCTTATTATGTAAACTTGAGTACTAAATAATTAATGATACCTGCATGAGATGTCAAAGCTAAAATATATTCTATGAAAATAAAAAACCATTATACAATTTTGCTCTAAAAACAATAATTTTATAAGGTAATCCATACCAGAAAGTCTATTCTCAAGATTTTACTACTTTATTACAAGATACCAATTTAATAGCATATAAGCAAAGTTTTTAAGAGAAGGAAGAACAAGTGCATGTGGATCTTGTGATTCCATGGCATGTGAGCCCCCAATCTAGAAGTGCATTTGAAAATTGTTTGATCGAAAATTTAGGTTGATTAAGGAAGAATTAGATGATTGCGGCTAAATATTAGGACCTGCCAAGACTTTGCACAATTCCTCTGAGAATACATGATCGTGTTATTGGAGAATGATATATAAATAAGGCGTGAGAACATGGGTGGATGGAATGTAGGGTTCATCATGAATTCATGATTGACTTCTACTCAAAGAACATTAGCTTATTGCTATGCTTACCTATATGCCAAATCTCTCCAACTTTTACTAACTACTTTCTAGAAAGAGCTATCATTAAATTATCGTTGCAGAGTTGTAGCAGAATTCATGTACAAGTGTTTGATAATCTATTCTATAATTGGATATCTTATAGCCACGTAAATAGAGTTGAGTGTCCTAATAGTTTAAGAGAGAATACCATGCATCAACCTTGTAATTTGAGAGAAGTCAACTAATGGGATGATTTGCCATGATCATACCTCTTTAAAACAAGATGCATATTTAGTCACTGAAAATACTAAACTAATTACTATCATTTAAGTATTATTATCAATATTAGATAAGAAAAGTGAGTTGATCTAAGTTAAAGGAATGGAAAAAAAAAAAAAATGATATGTCAATTAGGAAAGTGAGGGAGATCATGATTTCAGATAAAAAAGAATGAAGAAAAAGAATTCACGTAGTCAACCTAATCTAAACTGTTGAGAATCTATAATCGACTCACGTTTTTTAAACTAAAACTTTGTTGTTTTTTAAACTAAAACTTTGTTGTTGTATTGATGTCAAATAAACTAATAGCCTTTTACATTTTACATTTTTATGTGAGTGCTCTCATGATTGTAGGCACAATTTTCACAAAGGATCCCTGGCACAGGGGTAGTTGACAAATGCAAATGTGAATCATCATTGAATTGGAGCTTGAGTGGGTTTATAAACTCTTGTCCAAAACACACATACGTGCATACATACCAAAATGGTGACCAACTTACCGTAGCACACTTGAAAAAAAATAAATTCAAGTTGGAGTTGAGGGCCACATGTTGCTATTAATTTAATACTGTTCGGACCACCCCATACCAACCATGTATGGCCAAATCGATCCCTTTTAAGCCACTTAATAGTTTTATTATTATTATTTATTTTTCAGGTCAGCATCAGACTGCCCAGTTGAGATAATGATAGTTATTTATCAATGATTTTATATGAGTGGAAGATGCATGTGAGGTAGCCATGTCACAAATAATATAAAATTTGGATTTAGCCTTTGGAAACTCACTAAAACTCATGTGTGCTTGACAGTTTTACTGCTAAGGGGGCAAACTCCTATGCAAAAATTAGGGGCTCTCTTTGGTACATAATTTTAAACACATATTTTCAGTTTTCAAACATTACTATACGCATTTCCATATATATTTTCACCAACATTTTCGAAAAACCTGAAAACTGTTATTTAAACATATGTACCAAACGGGCCCTAGACTTCAAAACTTTTGTCTTTCAAGCCGGACACATGAAAGTGTTGGTATGATTGGATGGTGGAGGTGTCTCATGCTAATGTATTGGATATATATAATTTCTCTCATAATGTGTAAGTCTTATACAATTGTACATTGTAAGAGAGAAAATACATATATCCGATGTATATTAAATAGCTATTTTAGACGTACATTAATAATAATTATCTAATACATCGGAAAATTTTACTCTCACTTAAACTTGTTGTCTCACATCATTTGGGTTCACAACAACACAAACATTAGACAGAGTTTGTAAAATTTTCTATTGAATTTTGGTAGACCGTATATTTATTAGTTTTATTTTCAGATGGGGTGAGGTGATGATTGGGATATTCAAAAATTGAAATCAAAGAGTTTCAAAATTATCATTTGCAAGTTTTGTCTATGCTAAAGAAATGCTCAATTTTACAATGGAAGAATTTTGATAGAAGAAGGGATCAACGGTTGATCAGAGAGGATATCAGGTATAGACTTTAGAGTTGGATCATGTAAAATTGTGAAGAATTTTATCCAAAATAGTGTGACAATTTCTCGGCTAGGAATCTCTCTTCTTAAATTTGCTGTAATTTCTTCTAGATGAAGGTGTTTAAAATCACTCTATCTTTAAAAGAAAAAAGAAAAAGAAAAAAGAAAAAGAAAAAGGAGTAGGGTCTTGTCATTTTGTACTATTGCTTTAGGTGCTTTAGGCACCGAGGACAAGGAAAATTGATCATCATTTATTTGAATGGATTGATTAATAGTTCAGATTATATATTATAAATATAAAGTTGTATCAAGTGTCATGCCATTAAAAATGTTAAATGATCTAACACTCAGTATATTATTAGATTCAAAAAATAAAATTTTGACCATGAAATAGAAAAATCTCATTTCGTGGACAAGCTTTAAGGGTACATGAATGCATACTAGAATTCTCTCAACAGTAAAATAAGCATTGGCAATGGCCAGGGGTCACCATGGTTAGGAAAAAAAATACATCAAGCTTTGTCACTAAAGCATCTTGAGGTTGACAATTAAATTAACTAGCAGAATATCTATATATATATATTCACAAGGACTTCACGGTGTGGTAGTCTTCCATAGACCAAAATATATCAAACTAAGCTAAGCTTTCTTCTTCTCCATCTTCAAATCCTCTTCTATTTTTTTTTCAGTGAACCCCAAGAATCCCATCAATCTAAAATGTATAGTGGTAGTCCTGAGCTTCACCAAAAGTCTCTTCAAATTAAGCAAGGTGACAAGTTCTTCTCTAGGCTTTTATCCAAGGAAAGTTCCATGGCTAATCCTTCTCTTAGAGTGTATTATGGAGAGAAACCTGGTGCTATTCCATTCTTGTGGGAGTCTAGGCCTGGTACTCCTAAAAACACATTTTGTGACTCTACTCTTCCCCCTCTTACTCCACCTCCCTCCTACTATTCCAATTCCAATAAAAACCCCATCAAGAAGCACTCAAGGTCCAGTCTTTTACATGCCTTGTTCTCAAAAACTAGTCTTAAAAAAATCAATTTGTCGCCACTGCCCTCTTCATTTTCATCTTCAAGGTCATCATCAATATCAGATTCATCAATGTTTGCTCCAAATAGTACTCCTACAAGGTATCATGGAAGGAGCAGAAGCTCATCCTTCAATTCCAGGGGAGGTGATGATCAAGATGACACCTTAGGTTCACCAACTTCAACATTGTGTTTTGGCATAGGAAGGGTGACCTTGTCATCAAAGGTTGGCAATGGATCTAGGTACTGCCAATAGATTCTCTGTAGCACTCTTCTCCATAGTTTTCATTCAATCTATATATCATATTTAATCTTTTAGGCTGCCTAAGTTGTTCTGTGGTAGCCACTTTATCTGGACTACCTAGACTTACTGAAAGTGAAATGTATGGTGCTAAATGCTGTTTGAAAAATAACAATTTGGCTTTCAAGATGTATCTAAACCATGTAATTTATCAGCAATACTCACCCTTCTTTATATCTATTTTTCATATTCTTCTTCAAATCTAAAATGTAACAACAAAATGCTATAGACACAACAAATTTCACAACTTGTTGAGATGACAAATTATAATTGATGCAATATCACAAAAGACCACCATTAAAATCAATGTTATCGTGTACCAATTACAATTTTCACCTCAACAATCGTGAAAAAATTGTGTCATTAGACTTTTTGAGAATGTAATACTATGCTACTAATTAAAATGTTGTTGAATTTGGCATATTTCAAACCAGTGAAATACACCTACCCCAATGATATTATGCATTAAATTTCAAATGAAGATGATGTTCTACCTGTTCGAGTATACTATAATATTAGCATTTAGCACACAGAAAGAAACAACTCAGGCTTAGCAAGAGATGTCAGAGTTATGACTAGACACTAGCATCTTGTGGTGAACTAACTTTCCTAGAAGGAACAGCTTTGGGGGTTTATTTGGTTAGTTGATTGTTAAAGAACATGGTCGTTTAGATGTATAATTGTACATCTCTCTTTCTTTGAGTGGTTATTTAATGCAAAGAGTGAAGATGGATAGAGGTTTCTGTCATGATATTTAATTCTGAGCGAGTGCAATTGATTTGGAATCTTTTGGTCCTGCCTTGTCCTCATCAAGCTCATGCATTGAAAGGTTTTGTCACTTTTATTGAAAGAGGAAAATCTGTTTTGTTCATTCACACACACTTACCCAAAGAAGTGTTTGATTTTTTTTTTTTTTTTTTGATACTCACAACAACAGAGGGGAGGGGGGAAATGGAAGTGTTTGATTTTGATCACACTAACATATATATATATATATATATATAGGAGTGTAAAAATCTGTAACTTAATTGACAGATACACGTCCTTTTTGTCTAGCTAACCCAATTAATAGATTGTGGAAAAAAGGCTATTCATCCACACAAAAAATAAAAAATCTCCTAACTTTATTAGGAGCCTTGTACACGATCCATAATATCGCAATGGTCGGTGAAGAACGACAATTTCATTCACGAGGACTTGCATGAAGAAGATTATGGTCTTAACAATCATGATGCTTTTGAGTGATATCAATTTGGTCATGCTTGAATCAATTTAGCACAGCGTAAAGTGAATTGCTTTTTTTTTTTTTTTTTTGCTTAATGTAACTTTTGGATGTCACGGATTCCTAGAAAGCAGGGTTCTTGTTGCTCTAGAACCCAACAAACAATGCAAAAGATCGCACTTGTAAATGAAAAAACCAATTCAACAAATTTACAGCCGATGTCTATTACTCTATTAGACCTTTTGCTTTCACAAAACATGAAGCCTATTGGCCTTTTTTGCTTGATAGCACATTGTGTTGTCTTATCATAGTTTTCATATTCACCATTTTCCTTTGACAACAGTTTATGATTAAGTAATGATAAAAATACAGTACGATTTAGTCTTTCATGGTTAGAACAACATTATTTTTATTCAACTTTACCACTAATATCATATTTCTATCTTAACTCACCACTAATACTATTTTCATTATGTGCCAATCACAATAAATCATGTCAATAGTTACAAAAAATCCTATCCTTAATTTGGTATTTTAGTAAGAGGAAAAGCCATTAACACGTCCCCTGAGATGTTCCAAGAAAATCCTTTATTCTTTTAATCAACCAAGAAAATGGAAGCCAGAAACATACCCTAAAGATCTTATTGTTCGCATTTTAATTAATCAAGAAAAGGCTGAACAACCTTACGAAATTTAAAGGCAGAGACTGGGATATTAATCAAACAAACAAAGACTTCTTCAAGTCATTTTCGTTCATTATCTATAAATTGTGGGCACCTCATCTGCTAGCAACTTGGACTTTGTCCCTGGTGGCTCCATGTGCATCTGGGCCATCATTTGTAAGGCATATTTTAGACAGAAACAAGACATCCTATTCCTTGATGCATTCACCCCAGACGTTCCATGGATTCAAAACAATTCTGGTGTCAAATAGCATATTGATTTGTTTTGCTTTTAACTTTTATGCTTATCTGCATGAGTAGTAGTTTTCTACTCAAGATTAAGTGTACCATGATCTTTAACAGTATCACAATCTTCCATTTGTTGTCAGTTTCTTTTATCATTTTCTGGCATCGATACAGGAATTCCATCAAGAATTACAGTTTAACCTATGCTACAAGTCCTGCAATTGATGGTAGACAAGACGAGGAAATGTGTGTACTATTTTTTCTTGCTTTCTTTGAAATAGTATTCTCTTCATTTCAAATGGATGTATCTCAGTTTATTTAATTATTACAAATCTAAGAGTATATCTTTTTTTAATTTTTTTTTTATGAAACGATCTAAGAGTATATCTAGTAATATGTCATTTAAAATTTTAAATGGTCCTAAATCATGTAAAAAGAAATAAGAGATAAAATGACAAGTCCAAATCAAAGTTGCAGCATCTGATTTAGGAGCCAGAACTTTTCTAAGGTGGAACATTCTATCATGCCAAAAGTGGGATAAATATAAACTTAAATGCAGTTGCACAGATCTAAACTATCCTTGGATGTAGATTCCACACAAGGAATGTTCTAAATCTATAGATTATAGAAAGTGTAAGAGGCTTTAAATTCTAGGTGATGTGGTCCCAATAAGAACCTTGCCTGCAGTGTAAATGAAACAAGGAACTAGCAATTTCATCATTTGTGGGCCTGGACCATAGTTTCAGCAATAGCTGATAACATCTGATATATGTATTCATGGGCTTTCCTCTTATATTCCTGAATAATCACTATTAAGTTTTGGTAGTAAGTAACATCATGTGTAAAGGATGGGATTTCAAGCATCTCAAAATAAATGGTACAAATGTAAAACTAAAGACTCCTGTTAACAGACATTTGAGGCTTCTCAATTATATCTTGTGACTTCATGTATTGCATTTGCCAAGTAACTCACATTGCTTGTAGTTACACCCGCCATGCTGCCGATGATGATGTATAAGTACAGGTAGAAATAGTTTATGGCATTTTTTTATAAAAAAATTTAAAATAAAAGGAATTAGTACAAACAACAAAAATCTTAATTTTTCAAAAATAAATATACCTCATACGTCCATCTCGAGTCAAGTATATGTGGAATTCCCTCACTAGCCGATCAACCTGATCAGCAGTTAAGCCAGAGAAGCAAAACATCCCAACCTACAGCATAGCACAGCAGTGAGTTAACAAGAATTTGTGCTCAACTAGTCAAACATTTTGTTGTGAAACCACACTAAAAAACTTCAGTCATTAAACAAACATATACTGGTCCAAAACAGACATACACAAACACCCAACCTGGTTAGTTATGTGCTCCCAGTTGAGAGGAGAAGCCAACTTCTCAAGACTTTCACGCAGAGTAGACCGCATTTGTTGAATACGATTTGCCATGACCTTATATTATAGTGTAAGGTTATCAATAAAGGCACATATTAGTCCCTACTCCAAATGGAAGAGGAAAAAAAATGGACCAAAAAAACATATGAAAGTTTTCATTACCTTCACCTCTTTGACCCAAAGCGCCTTGGTCTCTGGATCACTCAAGATTGTAGAGACTAGCAATAGACCATGAATAGGAGGATTGCTGTACATTGCCCTGGCAATCTGCTGCAATTGGCTTTGAACTGCAACTGCTTGCTTTGCATCAGCACAAAGGACACTAAAATTTTAAGCGGGGTAAGAAGAAGTGACGAATGCTAAATTCCACACCAAAAGACAGATTGAGAGCCATTTCAGTAACATAATAACACATTAACTATTTAGGTAGTACTTGCTGTCCACCTAAAGATTGAATCTATATGGGTATGGCAAGGGAGTGCATTGCTCTGTCTCATCCAAATTTGTTTTCCAAAACATTTTACATATACTGCCCCATTACCTACTGCCTGTTGCCCATTGATTAAAATGATAGAGATTCTCATATTTTTTTAGACTAAGTGCTCATTAATTCATTACCTGAGACAACCAACTCGGTGTCCATATAAACCCATGTTTTTGGCAAAGGACTGAGCACAGCCTATCAAATGTCCATCTTCAAGAAAAATCCGGATTGCTTGGGCATCCATGTCAAGATCTCCACTTGCAAAACCTTGATAAGCCACGTCAAAGAAGGGAAAGTGACTCTTTACCTGAAAAATGATTGAAATGATTAGAGATATAGAAAAATATGGTAAAGACTATATTTAACAAATTACCTTAAATTGATATGAGATCTCCCTCCACTGTTCTGCAGTAGGGTCAACTCCAGTTGGATTGTGAGCACAAGGATGTAGTAAAAAAAAGGAAGCATCTGGGGCATTCTAAACACCATCGAATGAAATAAACGAAAGACGGTCAATCATTTCCTTTGTTCCATTGTTGTATAAGGTTATACACAGCAGTCAATTGATAATGTAGACAAAAAATATTCCATTGGCTAAAGATTACAGAAGTGGGTACTGGTTGATTCCACGTTTCAACTCAAAATTCGAACACTTGTAAAATGCATGTGATATGCATGAGTTTCTACCTTTGGTGAAAGAATAAGAAAAAGTTAAAATCCTCTCTAATTGACTGCAGTCTAAAACACTCAATTTACTTTATTTTCACTAAAAGATTGTCAAAAAGGACCATTTTATTGACATTACAATGTTCTAAAGTGATTTTATATTCAAAAAAAAAGTCCTTAAATGTAGCATCTTCATTATTGATTGAACAAATATGCTTCTATTGTTTGAGTGGCATGAAGCGTTAGACGCTTAGAAAGCATGACATCTATTTTGCATCAATAGAAACAGTATCATCCTCAACCTCATGACTAACAAATCCAAGTAGACTCTTATACCTTTATATCATCCATGAGAGCTGCAAAGTTTAAACCCTTCGAAACAGGATGGTAGTACTGGAAGGTTCTTACTGGAACTTGGGCATCTCTCCAGATATTGGGGTGGCTATGAAATGCACAATAAAAAAAAGAAATAATTTACACCCCAAAGTACTTAAGCAATGATTAATTGATCAAGTTATGTTTTATTCCAAGTCGATGCAGAAACAAGTATTTTAACCATAATAACAACTCATCAAATCTAAAAGCAATAATAATAAAATAGTGAAATCAACATACAAAGTGAAAAACCTTTTCAAAGAGTACAGAACAAGCTTACTTGGACCAAGTTGGATCAGGAAAATAAATTGGTGATTCAGGATGGAAACGCCTCTGAAACTCAGCAAAGAGACGACATGCACCAGTACCTGAAAGAGCTTGGAGCCCAGCAAAAGTCCCTTCTTTTACAACATTGGCATCTTTTCCATAAGCCAGTTTTACACTCTCCTCCACCAATTTTGAACCCACTGCAGTAGCATTTGACTCCCTACCAACATTTCTAACAAAATCACACTAGAATATAATACTTGGAAGTAGGGAAAATAAATCAATTTAGTTCCTTGACTTTTACTAGATTATAACAATTTTTCAATTTTAAACTACTACTCACCAATCTATTAAATGGTACATGTCATCATCAATTTATTAAATGGCACATCTCATTATGTTTTCAATTAGATTTTAATAAAATAAAGAATGTTTATACGAAATTGTTTGCTAACAGATTTGGACATAAGGGCTAGATTGACTCATTTTTACATAGTGAGGAACTAAATTTACAAAGGTTAAACCTTAGAACTAATTTGACATAAAGTAAAAGTCAAAGAACTAAATTGAATTTTAGCAAAAACAAATGAAGAATAAGAAGAAAGATTGAGCTCAATCAAAGAACACCCAACAATTAAATCTCACATAAAATCACAACCAGCAATCTTTGCCTCTGCATTTCTAACACATTGAAGAACAACTGGTTTCCCCTCATCATCCCTATATGCTCCCTGTAATTAAAACCAGTATCACATAAAAATCAGAAACACACACAAAAAAAAGAAAAAGAAAGGTGAAACATAATTTATAAAAGAAAAAAGTGTACCACTCCGAGATTGATCTTGTGGGGATTAGTGTCAGCAAGAAAAGCCTCAGTGACACCAGTGATGGGGTCCTTAGCAGCTGGGCTCACACGGTCCCACCAACCAAACCTACAAAGGGCCTTGGTTGAGGTTGACATACACCTTGTTGAACTAGTTAATCTTGATCCCATGAACCTCCACATGATAATGTTGATCCTTGGTTTTGGTTTCATTCAATTTCTTGTACACTCTGATTCTGAACAAGCACTGTGACTCTGATGATGAATGTAAAGAATATATAAATGTTTTGGTAAAGGTAAAAGAAGAAGAAAGTTGCGTGGACCTTGGTTTTTCAAAGACAGAGTTCCCCATTTCCATGTTTTTTTTTTTATAAAAATGTTCTCGTCTTCTGTTCCAGTGGGCTCCTCGGTTTTTTTAAGGAATCAACGGAAAAAACGCCCTTCGTTTTGTACTTTATTCTCCCCCAAAAAAGAAAAAATCGCATGCCTTTCGTTTTCAAAGTGATTGTTGAGGCGACTTTGTGGGTGTTTAGGCAAAAGTATTGACCTTAAAAGGTGCTTATTATAGAAACGAAACGAACATAGCGTTATGAAAATATATGTCCACTATGTCGACGTAATAAGTAGGATTAGCAAAATTAGACATGACTCGTGAACTCGACATGACACGACATGAAATTAATAAGTTATGGGTTGGGGTTTAATAGATTTGTGTTATATTCGAGTTGACACGACTAACCTGTTTAATAAATGGGTTGGGTCAGTGTTTATCACATAGAACTCGTTTGACCTGATTGACCCATTTAATTGAATAACATTTTATCAATATACTCCTCAAACCCTAGGTATATAATCTTATTAGTTGTTGTGGGTTTTTATTTTTATTTTTTTGGGACATATTATGATTAATTATTTGTGATATTAAGATATTAAGACATACTTTTGTTTTGAATGATTATTTATAATGCAGTTACTCATTAGTTCTAAATTTTATATTAAAAATATTTTTTTGTTTGTTTTTCATAATTCATATCAATTTGGTTAATACTAATTTTTTTTTTTGTTCATTTTGATTAAATTTGATGAAAAGGTCGATATGACTGACCTGTTTAATAAATGAGTTGTGTTAAAGTTGAGGAATCTTGACTTGTTTAATAAACATGTCGGGTTAAGGTTGACCCATATAATTGAATACTCATGAGTTGACATAATACAAACCTGACACACGAACATGAATTGCCATCCCTAGTAATAAGTTTCAATAAAATTTGTTGACAACCTACCACTCAAATGGCATGTTCACATTTTTTGTTTTCGCACTTTTTATATTTGACCAAAATTCAATTCAGGTCTCTAACTTCATTCATTCAATTGATTCCTCTAATCTAACATATTCAATTAAGACTTCCCGTTAGTCTTCTACTAGAAATGCTTTGTTAAGGACTTCAAAAAAATAAAAAACCTCAAACTCACCCTAAATGATAGCTTCGTGCCTCCAATTCACAGTGTATTTTGTATCAAAAATTAAAACCACCCTAAGTATTAACATCAAGTCATACAATTTTTTTTTTTTAAATTTTAACATAGGAACCTATTTTTTCCATTTAACTTAATCATTTTTCAAAACACCCACATTAGATTATTTATTCTAAAGTTTATTCCATTAAATATAAAATTTTATTTATTTATATAATTGTTTCTCTATTTTTGCATATTACAATCACCGTTTACTCTATTTCTTCATCCTCACAAAGTGCAGAAAAAAAAAAAAAATTGAAATGCACAAAAAAGTGCTTGTGTATATTTGCACAAGTAGTGTAACAAAAATGCATTTTGCACAATAGATGCATAAATTGATGTAAGTAATTTTTGAAGTTATGAAAAATTTGGTCTTTAAACCATTTTACACGAGGTAAATGTGAATGCTTACCTACCAAATCCTTAGTCTTTTGTTAATTTCTTTACCGATGCAAGGAAAATAGTACACAATTTTGAAATTATAGAAAGCTTTATTGATCAAAGTGAAATTAAAGGAGTGAATTGAATTTCAATTAAAGTTAGAAGGGGCCATTTGTAATTTAATTAAAATTTAATGATTCATTCAGCATCAAAACGCTTGCCGTATCTACCAAGCGTTCAACTTACGCCCTGTAGCTTAATTCGCGCGGCCCTTCCAATTTTGGATTAGCAATTTAGTACTTAAACACACTCTCTCCCTCTCTACGTTCTCTTTTTACTTCTTGTTTGGTTTTGTTGTTTTCTAACTAGGTTTTCGATCGACCGTTTATCAAAACCCAATTCTATTTCTGTTTTCAATTTCTCTATTCTACTATATCTCCTCTCTGTTTGTGGATTTTTACTGACTTTTTTTTTAATTTTTTTTATTTTGTACTAAGATTGAATGATGGCAAACGAGGAGGACTATGAGAACGTAGCCTTTTCAGACTACCATGACTTCAATTCTGAATATGAAAAAGGCAAAGCCGTTATTGATCCCAATATAGGTTCGAATTCAGACCCCCTCCTCAAAATCGACCTCTCTCACCCTTCTAAAATACCTCCCCCTCGCCCTACTCCTATTCCTATTCCTACCCCTCCCCCTACCATCGACTCCAACCTTCAGCCTCACCGTCTGTTCACACAGCTAAACCCATTCCACTCCCGCGGGCCAAAATGGTTCTCAGAGACAGAGGTATGTGCAATGTGTGGGTCTTTTCTTTTTTATTAGGAATAGAAGAATAGAAGACTTTTTATTTTTTTATTAAACTTAAACTTGCTTGTTCCTCAGATTTCTGAGGAGGAACGATATGAATGTTCTCTCTATGGAGAGATGCTGTTAGACCGCTACAACCAAGTTAAGGTTTGTTTCTTCTTTATCTCTATATGTCTCTCTATCTCTCTATCTGTCTATATACTTATTAATCTTCAATTTGAACAAATTGGTTGGTGTAGGGCACGGATTTTGAATTTGTGAGACTTGTTAAGAAGTTGGAATCGGGTGCCGCTGGCTTAAATATTAAAATTCAATTTAATGCCAAGTCCAGCGCTGCTGCTGAGTGCACCCTGAAAACCTTTGAAGGTTTCGTGTTCAAGTATTGGAACTTTCATCATAGAGTGTTTCCCATGAGTTGTCGACTACTACGCCCTGATCCACTTGGCTACATGTGTGATGAAGAATCTTTGGAGGCGCTGAAGAAGAAACTTATCGATTCTATGAACGAGGCCAACACACTAAAGGAAAAAGCCAAGACTTTAAGTGACGACCTTAGAGCCGAGCGTCAGCTGATCCTGGAGAAAGATGAACAACTTCTGGGTGCTAAGGAGAAGCTCAAAATCATTGCTGCTAAGGCCGTTGAGGCTTTCCAGCAGACTGACGAGTACAACACAGTCCTCTTCAGCTGGTACTTAAAGGGTTTTGAGCTTCTGAGGAGGTATCTTGTCAAGCATCCCACCGGAGTGGACCTGGAGAACTTAGATTTAGAAGAGGTGGACAAGGAGATGGCAGTTGATGAAGCTGCCCAATCCTCGGCTCTAGAAGGAGATGCTCCTGAGAATGCCCCCACCAACGACGACGATGCTTGAACGTAGTACTTACAAAAAATTTCTTCCTTTTTTATTCATTTATTTATTTTTTTATTTGGGTGCCCGCTGTGATTTGGGCCTTTTGTAAGTCTAATTTTAGAACATTTTTTTTTTTTAATTTGCTTTGAGAACAATATCTATAGCCCAGTATTTATGGGACTTTGGTTTAGATGTAAAAACAATGGTAACTGCCCGCTGTTTTTGGGCTTAAATTAAATTAACGATTATATACTTATTTGCTTGAGATTTTTGTTCTTGTAGTTTTCCTTTCTGTGTTAATGCTTTGTACTTAGCAAGAATTTTTTAATTGTGATCTTTCCTTGTCGAGGGTTTTGGTGAACTGGTTGAGAGCTCAGATTTCTGAGGAGGAACGATATGAATTTTCTCTCTATGGAGAGATGCTGTTAGACCGCTACAACCAAGTTAAGGTTTGTTTCTTCTTTATCTCTATGTATCTCTCTATCTCTTTCTATCTATCTGTCTATATACTTATTAATCTTCAATTTGAACAAATTGGTTGGTGTAGGGCACGGATTTTGAATTTGTGAGACTTGTTAAGATGATGGTATCGCTTGTCGCTGGCTTAAATTATAAAATTCAATTTAAGGCCAAGTCCAGCGCTGCTGCTGCTGCTGCTGAGTGCACCCTGAAAACCTTTGAAGGTTTCGTGTTGAAGTATTGGAACTTTCGTCATAGAGTGTGGCCCCAGACTTGTCGACTACTACGCCCTGATCCTCCTGGCTACGTGTATGATGAAGAATCTCGCCCCCCCGTGTGCACTTATGAAGTGGAAGGTCATCCGTGTTTGCCCTGACTCTCAAGGTTGGGCGGTGATCTTAATTTGACTGTAGTAACTTTCTGTTCTGTTGGTTTGAATGACCTGCAACCAATATTGCAAATTTTATATAATCAAAATTATTAGTGGCTCTCTCTTTTGCATATCTGATTTTCAGGGGGATAAATTCTTTGTGTTTTTTTTTTCTTTGGGTGATCTTAATTTTTAACTTAGTTGTTTTGTTACTACCTCTATGCTATGTTTGTTGCAGCCGGGTTTATAGGTTTCTCCCATGACTTGCAGAGAAAAAGGTCTCTCTTGGAATGAGAATTCATAGGTTTTACCTGATGTTTGCATGCTTTACTCGAATGCTATTGCCTTCTCTTAAGCTAGGACTATTGAAAGATATAATCTCCAGTGAATTAAATTGAGATTGACTGAGATATCATTAATCATTTAGGAAATCTGCTATTTCTTTTCAAAGGCTTAAAATCTTAGCCTTTATATACTATCCTTGCATGTAGATTCCATAAAGTGTTGAGAGCCTTTACATTCTAGGTGATATGGTTCTAGTATGACTCATGTCTGTGATGTATGTGAAACAAGGATCTAGTGATTTCGTCAACTGATGATGTTAAACCCGCAATTTGAATTTCTTTTTTCCTAAATCCTCTAGAACTTTGTGTTTGAAGATGGGTCAATTTTTTAAACGATGATATTTCATTCATCTCAAATTTAATGGTACAAATTCAAAACTAAAGATTATGTTTCAAACATGTTACAAGCACTTGAAGCGCCATCTACAACACCCTCTCTAAGTGAAGGGAAAAAAAAAATGACTTCTCAAAAAAGTCTTCCATTTAGATCTAAAGCTATTCAGTTTCTTGAAAGCACTTAAATAAAAAAAAAAAAAAAGTAGTTTTATCATTTTTAGCACCAGGCTTATAATCCATGACATTTTAAACACTTTGCCGATATCCATTGAAAACCACTAATGAACATATTTTGTTACTCTTCAATTCCCTTTTTTTTAACACACTTCAATTCCCTTTTAAAACATTGTGGGTGGTGGGATTTTCATTGAAAAAGGGAGTCATCACTGAGTCGGGATTGCTGCAGAGTTGTTCGTCCTTTGATTGGAGTGAATTTCCCGTTTTTGGTTTTATTCGAACATATAACTTTTTTTTTTGAATGACCTGCAACCCAGACGGCATGTCGGCATTCATTTTTTTTTTTTCATCTTCTATATTTGATTAAAATTCAATTCAGGTCACTTATTTCACTTTCGTTCATTTGAATTCTCTAAATTTCAAACATATCCAATTAAGGCCTCCCATTAGTCTCTATTAGAATTGCTTCCATAAGGACTCAAAGAAATAAAAAGTTCAAACTCACCCTAAATGACAACTCCAACTCCTTGTGTTTAGTGTACCAAAAATTAAAACCACCCTAAGCATTCACATCAATTCATACAAATTTTTGTTTATTTTAGTATAAGAATTTCTTTTTCTATTTTACTTAACCATTTTTCAAAGAGTTCGATTTTGGTATAGATGGGATGTAAAAGTAAAGTAAAACTCATGTTTTACATCATCTAATAAGAAATTGTTACATTAGCCTTTTACTTAAAATTTAGTATATCTTACTTACCTAATAACACTACATCAACTTTTTACTTAAAACATGAAATATTTTGTTTATTGAGATGTTATCCCATGTGATTAGATATATTTATATTTTAGCAATATAATTTAATCTCTTTTTTAAAACACCCATATTAGATTATTTATTCTATACTTTATTTCATTAAAATATCAATTTTTTTTAAAACTCTCTCTCTCTCTCCATACTAGAACCTTCATTTTCTCTCTTCATTCATCCTTCAGAAATGCAAGAAAAAAAAACTCTCTCTCTCTCTCTTCTCTCTCTCTCTTCTCTCTCTCTCTCTCTCTCTCTCTCTCTCTCTCTCTCTCTCTCTCTCTCTCTCTCTCTCTCTCTCCATACTAGAACCCTCATTTTCTCTTTTCATTCATCCTTCAGAAATGCAAAAAAAAAAAAAAAAAAAAAACTGAAATGCACAAAAAAGTGCTTGTGTATATTTGCACAAATACTGTAATAAAAATACATTTTGCGCAATGGATGCATAACTGATGTGAGTGATTTTTGGAGTTGGTTGGGGAAAATTTGGCACTTATGCCATATTACACTAGCATACCTATCAAATCCTTGGGACCCTAGTCTTTTGTTAATTTCTTTGTCGATGTACAAAAAATGAAATTATACCGCTCATTTGTGAAACTTCAGGAATCAACAGGGCTTATTTGAAACTCCATGGCCAAAAACGCAGTGAATTGAATTTCAATAAGTTAGAAGGGGGCAATTTGTAATTTACTTTAATTTCATCAATGATTCAGCATCAAAACGCTTGCCGTGTGCCAAGTATCTATTAAGCATTCTGCTTACGCCCCGTGGCGTGCCCTTTCAATTTTGGATTAGTTTGGTTTTGTTGCTTTCTTACTAGGGTTTCGATCGACGTTTATCAAAACTTCTACTCTGCTCTCTGTTTGTGGATGTTTACTGACCTTTTTTTTTTTTTTTTTACAAAGATTGAATGATGGCAAATGAGGAGGACTATGGGGACGTAATCTTTTCAGACTATGAAGACTTCATTTCTGAACATGAAAAAGACAAAGCCGTTATGTATCCAAATATAGGTTGGAGTTCAGACCCATCCTCAGAATCAACCTCTCTCGCCCTTCTAAAATCCCTCCCCCTAATCCTAATCCTACCCTTCCCCCTGCCCCTACCGTTGCCACCGCCTACCCTCGGCCAAAATGGTTCCCATATACAAAGGTATGTGCAAGCGCAACATTGTGTGCGTCTGTTTTTAGACTTGATTTGTTGTATAGTATGTTCTGCGATGTATAACTAATCAGAGTATTAAACTTGCTTGTTTCTCAGCTATCTGAGGAGGAACAATATGAATATTCTCTTTATGGAGAGATGCTGTTAGAGCGCTACAACGAAGTAAAGGTTTGTTTCTTCTTATATCTATCTATCTATCTGTCTGCCAGTCTATATAGTACTAAATAATCTTCAATTTGAATTGAACAAATTGGCGTAGGGCACGGATTTTGAATTTTTGAGACTTGTGAAGATTATGGTAATGCTCGCTGCTGGGCTTAATATTAAAATTCATTTTGAGGCCAAGTCCTGCGCGGTTGCTGCTGCTGAGTACACTCTGAAAACCTTTGAAGGTTTCGTGTTCAAGGCTTTTGTCTGTCGTCATAGAGTGTGGCCTTCGAGTTGTCAACTGCTATGCCCTAATCCTGTGTATGATGAAAGAATCTCGCAGTCCCATGAGCACTAATTATGAACCGCCGCCTTATGAACCACTGCTTTATAAACCAGCAAGGGACTTACCTCCTTCATTTTTGTCATAGTTGAGTGATGATCTTAATTGATTGTAGTAACTTTCTGTTTTGCTAGTTTTTTATTTCTTCGAACATATAATAGTTTTTATTTTGTTGGTTTGAATGACCTGCAATCAATATTGCAAATTTTATATAATCGAAATTATTAATGACTCTCTCTTTGGCTTATTTGATTTACTCCTAACTGAATTATCGTCGTTTTTACTAGATTTATTAGTCACTGGAGTTCCATTCTCAAACTATGGACACCTTGATATCAAATTTCAATGGTGTTAACGTTTGATTTAGGAGCCACTAAGGTTGGTACATTCCTATCTTGTGGGGCAAGAATAAAACTTATAAGCAGTTACATATATTTAAACTATCTTTGCATGTAGATTCCATTATGAAGTGTTGGAAGACTTTACATTCTAGGTGATATGGTCCTAAGAAGACTCTTGTCTACGTCGTATATGAAAAAAAGTTTTGTTAGATAACATCTGATGTTTGTGTTGATTGGCTTTCCTCTTTTATACATGAATAATCATTAATAAGTTTTGGTAGTAAGCAAAATTATATATATATATATATATATATCTATATTGAGATAGTTATAATATACTGCTAAATCTGCAACTTGAATCTCTTTTTCCCTTTGAATCCCAAGCACTTTGTGTATAAGGAGGTGCCAATTGAGCTACAACACTTGTGTCATCAATATCATTTTTAAATGACGAGATTTCATTCATCTCAAATTTAATGGTACAAATTTAATACTAGAGACTTATGTTACAAACATTTGAGGTGCCACCTACAACACCCTTCTCTAAGTGAAGGGGGAAAAAAAATGACAGCTCACAGCAGTCTTTCATTTGGTAAATTTAAATCTATTCAATTTCTTGAAAGAACTTAAAACAAAAATAAATACTGGTCTTACAAAGACAAATTAAAAAACTAGAATACTTAGTTGCTAATCAATATATATATATATATATATAAAAGCAGAGATCTCATGCAAGAGTGCATGAGGTTTTGTCATGTGGCACATCCTTTGCAATAGTCTTTCTATTGACTTTCCTCCCACCTTCTCTCAACTCTTCATCTCCCCCATCAAATCCAATTGGCTAACATTAAATTGTCACTAGCTTGGAATCAATAACCAATTACTCACGTTCAATGCTTCTTATCAATGCTTTGGACTTTCCAACTCAATTCATTTCACTATTATTAAATTTACTACTATCTTCCCCAGTTTATTCTCTTCTTAACCTTCAGTTGTCCCTTGAAATTTTCACAGCTAACCTTCAATTTTCTAAACCAGTCAAGGACACATGAACGATATGGTCTATACATCACTAGCATCAACTTTGGTTTATTGGTACAATTCCTCTTTATGGTAGTCCTTCTCATATGTCATATCTAAGAATCGACTCTTAGGAGCGATCAGGAAAGCAGTGGGTTTTCATTGTCTTCTTAATTTAGCCAGTATTTAAGGCAAGATTCATCTTTTTAATTAATCCATTGTATAGGTAGCAATCGGTTATGAAGAGGGATTATAAATATTGGTTTTTTTTTTTGTCTTTTGTTAATTTAATTATGAGAATACTATGCTTTTGTTGGTCTTTGATTTATAAACTTGAAGTTGGTAAATAATTAATGTAAACCTTCATCCTGTTAATAGACTTCCATTACAATACATTTCTCACTGTTCACTGTGCATTATCATGAAGATTGATAGTATTTGAATATCATTAGAGCATAAGGTTTGATCCATCTAAATTTTCACTAATCAAATAGAAAGGGGGGAAAAAAAAACACCAACAATTTTGATTTTCTTCAGTTATTTTAATGGTGGTTATTTTTTTTTTTTTATTTTTTATTTTTATATTGGTTTTGATTTGCAGTGCTTTTGTAGTTGCCATTGGTAAATAATGTATGAGTAGATCCGATAGTTGTGCAAATTGATAGGCTCGATTTGGTTCTACATGAGAACTCTGATATGGATGCATATAAGAGTCCGATCAGGTATTGTTAGTTACTTGCTAACTTGCTTAATGTTATGTTGTTCTATATTAGAGTGAGATTCATTAGATTTTTAGTATGTTAATATATTGTTTGTTAAAATTGTTTTCAAGATATGAATGCACCGTGCTTTGCCCAATTGAAATGATATTAATGTTGCTCCATTTGCAATATATCAAGAAGTCTATATTACTTCCAGATATTTAGCAAAACCAAACATTGAATATTTCCCTTTACTTGTGTTCAAGGAAAATTAACAATTTGGAGGCTCTATGCCGGATATTCCTAAAATCTATGTGTCAGAAAATGTGTTGTTGCTTTAGATTGAGAAAGAAGATGAGAGCTTTTCTCCTTTGACTTTTATTTTAGTGAAATAATTTTTGTTCCCTTCATTGTTTTGTTTTATATTTATATTGTATTTTTCTCTTGAGATAAATTGGAATTTAAATACATCTCATTTTCCTTATGTCAAAGGCTTCAACAAAATCTTGGCAAAAAAATATGGTTAAGTTGAAATTTATCAATGAGATAGCAGGTGGTAAGCATAATGAAATAGGCTATGGAGAAGAAAAGAAGTTTTGCTTCAAAATAGTTCCATCCATAGACACTCCATGGTGACGTTCCATGGGGATGCTGGTAACTGGTAAGTGAATAAAAAAGTTCAACATGTACTAAACGCTTTTATTTTTTAATTAAGTTTTTAACCTTCATTTTCAGAACCCATCCTCCAATACTTCTCTATTCTTTCTCTTTATGTCTCTCATTTTCTCATGTTCTCTTGCATTATTCACCAGGACCTACATAGACTCTAATCCTAGAAAGCCATGAACCTTTTCCAGCTTAGCCCCATGTTTAGCTTAGCCTTTTGCTCGCCCCAAGAATGAATGTTATGTTAATGAAAAATTGAATTGATTTAACACATTACCTATTACTATATGTCTCGTTATATTGAGAAATTCTTATTGAAAATTTACTGCAATATTTTTATAAATTGATAAAATGGTGTTACTTAATGTTATTACTTTTAACATGTGTTCAACATTCTACTTAACATTTTCATATAGTAGCTTATAACAATATCCGCGCATTGTGCGGGCCCTCTACTAGTTATTCAAAAGAGCCAACAAGCAATCAAAGTTGCCAGTTTGATATAGTACATTAATCCGAAAAGATGGAAAAACATAAGACAAGAAAAAAGGAACCCTGATATGGAATGGAATAACATTGCTAGATACAAAACCTGCTATTTTATTCTAGTCATTTGCTCGAAAAGCATTTGATTTAGTACAAAAGATGAAACACCCTTCATTCAAGTGACACATGGGTCAACAACACACGAAGGGAAAACAAGGTGAGCGAAATAGACGTCATCTGCAACAGACTTGTCTAGTTTTCATTAGAAGAAGGGGGGAATTCAAGTTTGCTGGAATTTGAGGCCTAGAAGTAGGAGTTGAGGGTCTTGAGCTGAATGATGGCCGGGGTTCGTCAATGGAAGAGCTGGTGGTCTTGATGAATAGTTACTCTCTGATTGTAAAACAGAGATTATTTGAGATATTAGTCATTCATATATAACAACTTCAAAAAGCGTTTCCATTAAATATCGTTATCCGCAATTTAGTTGTCTAAAATAGGAATCTTTGTTTTGAAAACCTTTGGCATCATGAAAGAGGCAATATTTCTGTTAATATGGAGGAAACAAACTCAACATGCAAAAAATGCAATGCAGATAAAATATTGAGCAAAGACACTTGGAAATATGGGTGGTGGTGTGGGTGGGTGGGTGCATTTATATCTTACGGGTTAAGTTTTTGTCCGATGCACTTATAGGATCCTTTATATATTTTTGCCAAGATAAACAGTTCATTATTTCTATGCTTTGTTGTCATAGAGCATAATGCAAAGAGTCAAGTATGAATGCCAATTCATCAAAATGAAATATCTACTACTCAAGTTCAGTGTGATGTATCTTTGTTGTGCTGTTGCCCTGTTTAATGAAATATCTACTACTTTCAGATAAAAAAAGAAAAAGAAAAAAAAGTATCATTACCTATTCAACAAGCCAAAGAACCCAATTGGTCTCATTTATCACATTGCTATTGTATTATATGAATGCTATATTAGCTAAATAAATGAATCCAGCAAAGCATTGTAAACTGAGGACCCTCAAATGTCCACCGGCTTCCAACCCATAAATGTGAAAGCACTTTAAGCTATCCAACTAGAAGGGTGAAAATGAATGGCATGATAATTGAGGAAAGACAGCAACGAGAATGTACATGTGTCTTCACGGGAGCCAACAGGTAAACCCTGAAGTTCACAGGTAATCCTTCGGAAGCTCCTAAGTCCTAATCATCCTTAGTTCCCCAATTCCTTGGTTTGAATCTCTGGCTACCATAACATCTTCTTATGCTCTGACCCTATTCAGATCTAGAAGGTCTTTCAAAGTCAGGATATTCTCCATGCTCATCTACCGAAGTCACATTTTGGGTGCCCAAGAAACCCTGCTACAAGGAAATAGAGGGATTAGTACTTTGGCGGATTTTTAACTTAAGACAAAAAAAGGTGATAATTTGACTAGGGGTGATCAAATATTTGTCAACATCAGCTTCTTTAACTTGGGAGAGCTCCATGGGACCATGGGAGATCTTAAACCCCATTTAGCTCATAATGTCTAATTAGGTTAGTATCATAATGTTCTCTTTGCTATAAGGCTGGAAAAGTTCACTTCATGGATCGCCCAAGCAGCTCACAGAAATAAGACATGATTCTCATTGAACTACCTAATGACAGAAGGAAAAATACATTATATATCCAGTTATTGGTAAGAAAATTAATAGAAAACTCCATGCATCTATTATATGCTTACCATATTAAGCAGTTATAATCATACAGAAGCATAGGTAAGATGTCAATTTTGTGTGCTTCCACGCATGCCTCTTTACTTGTGCATATATATATATATATATATATGCATCATGTATCTGATTAAAAAATAAAGCACACCACAGAGCAAGAGCAAGATGGGAGGTTTCATTATGCATGGAAAAATACCTTTGTTAGTCTCTGTATGCGTGAGGCTGCAACTTTATACACAACAACTGCATCAGGTATAACTTCCAGCACATCCTTGATCCTCCACAAAGATCGCATAACTAGGTACTAACCTGAAATTACTAGCCAATTGCATTTAAATTTCACAAAGAACACCTTTTTTGGAACAAAAGGTATATTGTTGATATAAGACACATCGAACCAGATAATTAACTACAAAATATGCAAGCACAGAGTCTTTCAAAATGGTAAAAAGTAATTTGCTTGTAGTCTGCACTCAAATGTTTTGCATTTGCCTTTTTAGTGCACCTACAAAACTTGATGCAATAATGAGATTCCGAATGAATCAAGCTCCAGTGATTCAATGGCTCTTGAATTAATGTTAAAACTATAACTCCGCACCTAGAAATGTAACATGAGAAATTTAAGGTGATTGTAGAATGGCCGTCTTTATTTCACACTCCCAATTACACATATTTGTACACTCAAATGCATGCTTGTCACATTGGCATGTGTACAGGGGCGGAGCCACATAGTGGCTTGGGGGGGCCCGACCCTTGGAAAAAAAATAAAATTTTCCATTAGAGTAGGTAGAAAAAAAAATTAGGTCTCCCAATATTAGACAGTCGGCCCCCCCATGCTCAATTCTCAACTATTCTCCCAAGCCCAGCTCAAATATTCTCTCAAGCTCAGCTTTAGTTTTAGGCCTTATCACCTTATGTACTCCAAATAAAACAAACTGGCTTGCTCAAGTCCAAACACTAAAAACAAAACTTCACTTTCTCTTCATCTCAAAAAATTCACCCATTGACTCATGGAATCCCTTTCTTTACTTCTTATTCTTTTGTTTTGTCTTCTTTGATACACTTTCATTTGCACTGGTATTGTTGCCTACTTACTAGCCCCCAAAACTCCAGTCCTTTGTACTCACAGTTCAAAAAAAAAAATCCTGACCAATTTTTTCTTTCTTCATTAGTTTTAGTTTTGAAAATTGGTGACTACTTGGTGACTGGTGAGTTTTCTTCTCTTTCTTAAGCATTAGACATTCATCTCTTTTTAGTGTCTTTTTTTTTTTTTTTTAAATTTTCTCAACTATCTACACCTAAATATTCATATGCTCTTTATATTTTCATAAATTTTTAGAGAAATACATGATTGAAGGCATGAGGAGATTGTTTGTTATGAGTCTTGAAGGGAAGATCTAAAGTTGGAGGCAGTCAGGCAGAGGCAGTAGGCATTGCCACACGGGTGACCCATCTTTGCAATTTGTGAAGACAAAGTTTCTAAGGTAAAATTGTTTTGATTTATTACCTATTTTTGATTAGTTAGATATCATGTGGTTGTGGATGTGGCTGTGGGTGTTGTTAAATTGTTTGGTTTATGTTGTTTACCAATACTTTTGTGTTTAATTTTTGTTTTTATTTGAGGGGTTATTATTAATTAAAGTTGTACTAAAAATGAGTTGTATATTTAAATTATAGTGGAAATTTTGTTTTTTCTTGAGTATGAACAACATCCATATAACTAAGTAAAAATTTCTAATTAAAATTTTTTTTTTTAAACTTCTTTTCAGGTTAATTTTTGAGTCATATTCTTAAAGCTAAATGAATTATGAGCAAACGAAAAAAAATTGATGCATTCTTTAAGAAAATAGATGTTAGCAATTCAGAAATTAGGACACATGTGGTTGTAGAAACGAATGTTGATACTTTAATGCCTGATGAACACCTTGACCTCTCCAAATGTTCATGAATTCAATCTAAAGAGATAGATTGTGATCTAGGATCACGTAAACAAATATGTGAATTCCCTATCAACAAACAAGATGAAATTCAACAAGCTTATCTTAAAGAAGGTCCATATCAACCTAAAAATATAGACTATCTATACATCGATGATACTCATCGTCGTCGATTTCAACCTTCATAGTTCGAATCGGCCCTCCCATGTAAAAATTCCTGGTTACGCCCCTGCATGTGTACTATTGTATACACTAAGATGTGTGCACTAGTCATTTTCCTTGTAGAATAGATAATGATGTACACTGGTTGGTGCAAACAAATTTGACTCACCTTCTCAATATTCCGACAAGCTGGTGTTGCGACATTGTATCCTACCTAACAAACATCACAAGTTAAAGTCTTAAAAAAAAAAAAAAGAGATATTTCTATAGAATATTCTGAAGAAGGTAACACTAATCCACTACCTACTTCCAATCCCACAAATTGGGGTTTTAGGTCATATGGGTTTATGGTCCTAACTTTCAGCAATATGAAAACAAATTGAGATCCCAATCCAATGCATGTAATAAAAATACATAAGAGGGGTAGGGGATTTGACATCCAAGGGCATGCCTTTTTCCATTCTACTTTCTATGGCACTTGATTCTGCAAATTCATTCCTTAGATAAAATTCCTTTTTTTTTTTGTTTTTTTTTTTTTTTGTTTTTTAATCTCAAAATTTTAAGGTCAGCTATGGATCTTCAATTGACTAATCAAGGTCATGTATTCTTTCCATCAAATTAAAAATGCCAAATGAAAATTTAAATACCATTTTCAACTTGCCAAATGCTTCCATGTCTTGAAAGAGATTTGATAATTGATCTCCCTAGACCTCAATAATTTCGGTACGACCACGCTCTCACCAATCTGGGTGTAATGCAAGTAGCATCAAGATCTCGGAGACTACAACAACAGGTATATTTCTCATTGTCTCTCTCTCTGGCTTATTTATTTGTATGGTTTCCTTGTGATTTCTTTGGTTATGTAGAGTGCGAATTCTTTGCCTATATATATGTTTTTATTCTCCTTGTTTGTTGTTCTCTAATCAGGGATTTGATCGTTAATCAAAACCAATTCTATTTACTGTTTTATTTCTCTATTCTCCTCCTTTGTGGATTGAATTTCCGCAATTGGTTGCTAGGGTTTGAAAATTTGGGTTTTGTTTTAGGGTTTATTTTGAAATGGGTTCATTCATGTGTTGGTGTGTGTGTCAGTTTGCTTGGGTTTTGCCCTTGCCTTGGGTTTGGACATTGTAAGTGACATATTTTTATGTAATTGACATATCCTTTGAAAAAACGCACTTTACTTGTATTTGGGTAAATCTAAGTAGGTTCAAGATGATCATTACAAGTGGTTACATTGAAGACATGAAGATTACTCAAGAATTGCTCAAGAAAAGTGCAATCTGTAGGTCTCGATACCTCCTTGATAGAAGCTTAATTTGTCGAGATTCATTAAAGCTCAACACATGTCTTGATTTATCGAGCTTATGGGATTCAGACTATAGTTAACAACGTTTTTATTCTAAAAGGCTATTTGTTTATGGGTTTGTATAATCCTTATTGGACTAGGAAAGCCCAAGGTTTGTGTATATCTATTTGGTATAGGAAAGCCCATTGAGCTCATATTTAAACAAAGAGGTGGAAAAAGAAAAACCTAACCCTAGAGAGCTTCATAAGATTTTCTTTTTGAAACCCTAGCCTCCTTCTACAAAAGAAAGAGTTCTTGCTGCGTTTTTTGTATGCCTTTGGGTTCATAACCAAGCAAAGTCTCTCACACCATCATTGAAGATCTTATTGGTGTTTTTACGTAAAGTTATTGCAAATCAACTACATCAATCAAAGGGTTGCTGTGGAGTTAGTCACATATTGGGGTTCGTGCAAAGGAGTTAGTCACGTATTGAGATTTGTGCATCATTGGTTAGTCACGTACTGAGATTTGTACATTGAACGGAAAGATTGTTGCTACAATACAAGTTTAATTGGATATTGGGGTAAATGTTCAACTATAGGTTAGTATTTAGGGATAAGCCAAAGGGTTTGGTAAGATTCCTTATACTTGTAACTGCTTGTGATTGATAATAGTGGATTCTTAGGAATGGTGTCCTTAAAATCACTTAGTGGGATTTTGCCTCAGTGGTTTTCCTTATTTGTAAACAAATTACCTGTGTCAAATTTATTTTTCGTTATATTTAGATAATTTGGCGATGTGTTTGTTGTCACGCTATTGCATGAAATTTAATCTAATCAATTAACTTTGGTAATTAATTAATTAATTGTAAGAGGCCAATTCATTTTAACCCAAAAGACATGTTGATGTGGCTTGAGTCTTTATGTTATGTTTAGTTGGGTGTATCTCTCTATTGTACCATACATTGTGTGAGCTATGTGTTTGAGATTTGTGTCCAAAACATGCTTGTGTGAATCAATACAAATGATGTGTACTTGTGCTCTATGCCAAAACTTGACACATGGAGTGATGATAAATATGTAGGACGACTTGTATGTTACTTCTTTGTAATTTTTTGGTCAGTTTCCCTTTTGTTTTGATTTTTTTTTTTTGCTTCCAGATTCTGTATTCCTTGTAGGTGTCTTTACTGAGAAAAGAATACGAAACTCATGCTATGGACTATGAGGACTATATGAGGACATAAGTTTTCTAGATTTCAATGAATTTACTCGTCAAATTGAAAAAGAAGAAGAAGAAGAAGGCAAAGCCAAATCTGATCCCAATATCCATCAAAAAACAAAAGCAAAATCTGATCCCAATATAGATTGTATCCCACACCCCTTCTCCTCAAACAGCCACTCTTGCAATCAGCCCCTCTTGGACCTATACGGGCGGTAGCCGTGGTTTAAAAACGCTGCTATAGCTCCAATTTTTTGTAACACTTGCCCTTGAACTTCATGACCCATTCAGATCTTTCGGAGGTCCAAAATGGATCCCTGAGGTGGAGGTATGTGCTACATTGTGGGAGTGTGTGTGTGATCTTTTAGCTCATCATGCTTTTGGCATTTGATGATTTTTTTTGTTAGGATTGAAGAGAGTTGTTTTCTAAGTCAAGCTCTTCTCCATGATGTATTTGTTACTTTTATTTCTGAATAATGTTTTATGTCTTTTTATAAAAAAAAAGGGCGTTTTCAATTAAATTTGCTTGTTTCTCAGCATTGTGAGCAGGAACGAAATGAATTTTCTCTCCACGGACAGACGTTGTTAAAGTGCTACAATGACATTAAGGTTTATTTCTTCTTCTTCTTAATATTCATCTATATGTGCTTTATAACTCTTTCTTAATTCTTTGATTTTGAACAATTGGTGTAGGGTACAAATTTTGAATTTGTGAGACTTGTGAAGATCCAGTTGATGCCCAGTAGTGGAATAACGTATTTTATTCAATTCGAGCCGAGCCCAGCGGTATTAAGCACACACTGAAAAGCTTTGAAGGTTCCATGTTCAAGGATTATGTCTATTCTCATAGATTGTTAAACTATTAGGCCCCAATTCTCAACGTAATGTGTGTCGTGGTGAGGGCAAATACAACCATGAATTGTTTGTTAGGGAAGTTTACTTTGCGTAATGGTTGGGTGGTGTGGGATTAGTTTGTTGGATTTGCTGGTTTGATTTGAACATATAATAATTTTTTTTGGCTGGTTTGAATGACTTGCAACCAATATTGTAAATTTTATGATTGTACATTGATAGTGAATACAATTAGGGGTGCGGCTAGGAATTTTTGTATGGAGGGCTGAGGTGAAAGTCTCATATCGATTTACAATTCAAGAAAATCCAAAGTACAATATACATACATACATACATGCATGCGTGTCTTCTTGCATTAGTTTTAAAAAATATTTATTAAATCCAAAGTAATAACTTGTGTGTGTGTGCGCGCATGCATGTGTGTGTCTTCCTTTATTATTGTAAAACTTAAGTACAATACACTAATGGTTCGTTTGGATTGAGGAAGAGTAGAGTAGAATAGAGTAGATTTGGCCCAAAATTAGTTTATTTTTAGTCAACTCTTCTCTACTCCCCTTCACTCCCCCTCCTCTATCCCTCAATCGAAACATGCCATAAGTATAGTATATTAGGCTCTCTATTTAAATTCAACAACAGTTTACCATGACCAATAAAATACAAACAATGTTATCATTTTTAAGAATAACTAGTCGCAGACCTGTGATAATTTTTTAGGTAAAATACTATTTTAGTACCTAGACTTTATAAAGAGTTAAAAAAAAAAAAATTTATCATAATTTTGTCTATAATGCTTCTTACCATTATCATATTTTTACTAATTGATGATTTGCATAACATAAACATTAAATAAGAGGTAGAACATTTTATTAGATTTTTTTTAGGTCATGGTATATGAAGATTGTGATTATATATATAAATATATAAGGTTTAATGAAATGTCAAAAAATGAGATTATAAAATTACTGAAGAACATCTCATTTTTAGTTATGATAAGAAATATAATTTCCCTAGTTAGAGTTTGATTAGTTTTAAGTTTAAAATTTATATTATTATATTTTATTGTTGATTATTGATTTAATTAAGTGAATATAATGGTTGATTTTATTGCACTATAAAGTTTTCAATGTCCACTATGTAGTCATCTCTATTTTATTTCTTACTCTTCTTGACCACTTTTTTATTTTTCAAATAACGGTTACTGATTGATGTTTGATTTCAATTAATTTTTTCTTCCTTCATTTATTCTTTATTACTTTGAATGTTCCCTCGCTAGTTGTAATTTTTATGGTTATCAATAAGAAATAAATATCATGAATGACTTAAATAGTTATAGATGTAGTTACATTAGTGGTATGTCAAACATTTTTTTTCCCCTTCTGAATTTCAAGGAAATATGAAAGTTATTTCTCTAATTTGGTCTCAATCAATTAAAACATCCATAATATCTTAACGGAAGTAGTAATGAGCCATAATTTTTTTTTAATGTATGAAGTGGTTAGGTTAGTGGCATGTGAAAGTAATTAAAAAAAAAATTAAAAAAAAATTCCAAGGAAATGTAAAAGGTCTTTTTCTGAAAAAGAAATTGTTAGGTTCTAAGAATTAGGAACTAATGTATTAGAATTTATTTTGTAGTATTGGCAAACTATGATAAAAATGTTTTAGTTTTCTCTAGACTTGCTCAAAGTGTATGCTTTTTATGTAAAGTTGGAATCGAGTTACTACAAATTTTATTGTGCAATTCTGCCTAGCTCGATCGATCGAGAATTAGACTCGACCGATCGAAAGTCGTGCAGATTGTTTTTTTTTGCAAAATTTCCAACTTAGCCCAAGCCCGTTTGATGTGTAGGGTTTTATGTTTTGTCTTAAGTATAAAAGGAAAACCCTAGCCACGTTTTGAGGTTGCTCTTTATGCTGTGTGTGTGAATTTTCTGTGAGATCATGAATGACTTAAATAGTTATAGATGTAGTTACGCTAGTGGTATGTCAAACGTTTTTTTTTCCCCTTCTGAATTTTCAAGGAAATATGAAAGTTATTTCTCTAGTTTGGTCTCAATCAATTAAAACATCCATAATATCTTAACGGAAGTACTAATAAGCCATGACTTTTTTTTAATGTATGAAGTGGTTAGGTTAGTGGCATGTGAAAGTAATAAAAAAAAATTAAAAAAAAAATTCCAAGGAAATGTAAAAGGTATTTTTCTGAAAAAGAAATTGTTAGGTTCTAAGAATTAGGAACTAATGTATTAGAATTTATTTTGTAATGTTGGCAAACTATGATCAAAATGTTTTAGTTTTGTCTAGACTTGCTCAAAGTGTTTGCTTTTTATGTAAAGTTGGAATTGAGTTACTACAAATTTTATTGTGCAATTCTGTCTAGCTTGATCGATCGAGAATTAGACTCGACTGATCGAAAGTCGTGTAGATTTTTTTTTTTTTTTTTTTGCAGAATTTCCTACTCAGTCCAAGCTCGTTTGATGTGTAGGGTTTTATGATTTGTCTTAAGTATAAAAGGGAAAACCCTAGCCACGTTTTGAGGTTGCTCTTTATGCTGTGTGTGTGAATCTTCTGTGAGATCTAAAAGTGTTTATCTTCACACATACTTAGAGTTTTCAAGATTCAAGATTATGTCAAGAACTTGGTAATCATTCAATTGCAGATTTAAGAGTTTAAAGATACACAAGCGGGAGTGCTTGTACTTGCTGGGAATCCAAGAAAGAAGTAATCCGTGGACTCGGAGCTATCATGGGGTTGTGGTAGTAAGTTTCCTACTCGAGGTAGCAATAGGATGTTAGTGGTCCAAGTTGCTATTGTGTAAATTTCAATTATTTCATAGTGGATTTGGTTTACCTTGAGGATAGTTAGGTTAAATCCTCCCCAGATTTTTTACCGGTTTGGTTTTTCTAGGTCATCATATCTTTGTGTTCTTTATTTTCCGCACTTTACATTGATATGATATGTTTATGTTAACCTAGATCTGATAATTTGATTAAGTAATCACTTGGTTAATTAACTAGATTAATCTGATTGTGTTTTGAGGGGTCTAAAAACGTATAGAAATGGTAACTTTTAGAATTGTAGAAATATGCTTGTTTTAATTACCTTGTTTATAGATTTCATTATTTAGTTATAAACATTTAAATTAAAGTAGATTAATATATAAATGCAAAATTATATGTAAAGTTACAGATGTACAAGATAAATATGTAAAGATACTTTTTTTTTTTTTTTTTTTGGTTTTTGATTATCATAATCATTATTCATTATTTACTTATAAATATCTAAATTAAAGTTTTTTTTAATAAAGAAATATAATTAAAATGATGAATATGTAAAGGTAAAAATATGTAAAATACCAGATGAAGTTTAACACTGGTAGATATGTTTTTTTGAAGATAAAAGTTGCTTTATTGCTTTACTGGAACTATATAACTATGCAAATATTTTGCAAGTGGTTTCATCATTTGCAAATTATCAAGTTTGGAGCTTTACTAGAATAGATATTTCATTTTGCAATTTTTCATGAACTCCTCTTTTGTGAACCTTTTATTTATTTTTTTGGCCAAAAACTTAAAATATTAGGACTTAAGTTACCACATTTGGTAGCATAAAATACGTCAGTGATTAAAAAATAGAAAATGTTTAAATATTTAAAACATTTTAGTAGATTTAATATAACAAAACAATTCTCATTTTTTTTTTTATGTAAATTTTCCCATAAGATCAATATTGTTGGCATCCTTTAAAGATGATACATAATATTTTTGAGAAGAAGAAGAAGAAGCAGAGAAATGTAACACATTATATAAAATTATTAAGTTTGCGTGATTTAAATTTGTGGCAAATATATATATATATATATATATATATATATATATGATAAAGGTTTTTATCTAAATGATATACAGTAGTCCATATTTTTTTAGTCATGAATCAAAAAGTCCATTTTCAATCGCCTTTTAAGTCTACAAATTGCTCAATCTATAGGCCTAGATACATTCAAAGAGTGCTATCTAAACTATAAATTATATGACCCTTTATCACACAAATATTTTGATTTCCCTAAAGGAAGGCAGGTGTGTGTCTAGTCATTTTCTTGATTTGTACTACATAATTTAATAGTACAGATGATATGATTGAATTTAAATGTTGAATAAAATAAGATGAGAAGAAAAAAAGAGTAAAAATAACATATATAGCAATAAACATCAAATTATCCAAGTCATACTATGTAATACAATAGGAGCATTATATTATTATATACTTTATGTATAATGTAGTAGGATAATATTTAATAATCAAAGAGAATAAAAAAATAATAACTTAAAACACAAAACTAAATCACATCAACCCAAAGCAGAATTCTAATTAACATAAAAGTTCATCAACCTAAAGTATGGATACAATAAAAAGAAAAAATCAAACAAAAAATGAAAAATAAATTGACAGAGGGAGAGAAGTAACATTTTTTTTTTTGTGTGATAAAACTATGCATAGAGTGGAAAAGAAAATGTAAAATTTATAGTAAGATGTTAAGAATAAAAATAGTCAAAATAAAAGAAGATAAAAAAGGTAGAGAGAGAATGATATTAAGGTAAAAAGTAGTGGGGAGATGAAAAGGAAAAAGGAAGGGAGAGTTTTGGAAAATTAATAATAAAAATAATAGTTAAAAGATATTTTAATTTTTAAATAATGGAGTTTTTAAGTTACCTTCTTCTTCTTCTTCTTCTTCTTCTTCTTCTTCTTCTTTTGAGGGGGAAAATTGGAAATTTTATTGATGTAAGCCTATCAAATTGGCATGTAAAACATGGTGTATCTGTGGTGAAACATTCTCCATCTGCACTAAAAAATCTGGAATGCCTAATTGCATATCTAGCTAGACTATACGCTACTTGATTTATCGTCTCTCTTGGTACGAGAGTATAGTAATTCATCAAAATTTTGAGACAAAACCGTAACATCCTCTAACATGCTCTAACAACAAACCAGTAGGAGATAAAGATTTAACATTCTCCCTTAAAGATTTTATCACTACCAACGAGTCACCTTCCAGAATGGATCATTTAATGCCGATCTCTGAAGCCAATGAAAGAGTAACAGTTGCTGCCATTGTTTCAACCTCACCTTTGCTATATGCTGCTTGTAATTTCTTTGCACAGGAGGCAATGACATGCCCTTCATCATTCCTTATAACCACGCCAGCCCTTGACTTGTTATCTTAAATGAGAAAATGTTTAAAAAAATATATAGGAAAAATTGGAAACAAAAAAGATAATGACGTAGCTACTAATATGGCTCAACTGAAGCGTAGCAACAATAAATGCTATACTTCAACTTTTAGATATTGTGGGGTCATGGGCCCAGATCATACAACTGGATTTTGGGCTTAAGGCCCAAGTCGAGGATAAGGGGGCCATCCGAGGATGGGTAAGTATAGCCAAGGAAACCCATGCTAGTGGATAAGGAAGACAATATTGAACATAATGGCCTAGGAGTTTTTGCCGAGGATGAATTTGTCCTCGGCTAGCCAAGGCCGAGATTTGTAAAGGATGCTTGCCATCTAAAGGTGCGATCCATGAAGTTCTGGAAATATGGATAAGCATTGCAGGAACAAAAGACAAAAGAATCCCAAAATATATTAGGAAAAGCTGCTGTCATCGCATTGAATGCACCCCAGCTAACTCCCTGGCCGCATTAATGAGGAAGTGACCTCTGCACAGTATTATTGCAACTTTACAACCACCCCAGAAGACTTCTAAAGGGGGTTGATGGGACAAGTATCAGGATAAACCATCAACTGTTCACGTGTTGGGTAAAGGTGAAGGAATAGATGTAGTATAAATAAGGGTAGAAACTTAGAGAAAGAGGGCCGACAATTGAGAGAGAAAGCACTGTAGCAATCTCAAGAACTCTTGTAACCATTCTCATCCGATATTTACTAAAACAAAGCCCATCTAATTGTGCCGAGGACAATCTTTTCTTGATAAACTCAGTTCATCTCTGTTTGATTGTCATGAACACCATATTAACTGTTATCCATGCACTAAAGCCTAGCTCTTTGACTCACTCTCTACAAATTCATTGTACTGGGCTCACTAGGCCAAGATCCCATACATTTTGGGGCCTGGTTTGAAAATTGTGTCCTTACAGATATATATCGAATGGAAAAGAAAATGTCAAATTTATAGTAAGATGTTGAGAATAAGAATAGTTAAAATTAGGGGTGTTCACCAAACCGCACCAAAACCGCCCGTAAAATGGCATAACTGCACCGCACCGCTACTATACAGTTTGTGGTTTTATAATAAGGAAACCGCACCGCACCGCACCCTACCCTCCCTATATATTAATATATTTATTTTTTTAATATTAAATATATTATTAATAGTTTAATAACCTTAGTTTTCAACAAAAAAAAAAGTTAAATAACCAAAGCAAGTATTGATTAGGAAAGCTAACTCAAAATAAAGAAAAACTAGTTCAATAGTTTAAAACTTGGCTTAAAACAAAGGGAAAAATTAGTTTTGGGTTGGGCAAGAAAAACTCAAAATTTGAAAAATATACCGGTTTCAAACCACATCTTACACATCGCACCGCACATGTGACCACAAAAATGAGGTGCAGTGTGGTTATGGGGCTAAACTCTAAATCGCATTACACCGCACTGCACTGCACATGTGATTGCAAAAATGAGATGTGGTGCGGTTATAATTTTGGCTAAACCAAACCGCAAAGTGCAGTGCTAAATATGGCCTAAAACCACACCGCGAACACTCTAGTCAAAACAAAAGAAGATAAAAGGGTAGAGAGAGTGATATTAAGGTAAAAAGTAGTGAGGAGATGAAAAGAAAAAATGGAGGGAGAGTTTTGGAAAATTATCAATAAAAATAATGGTTAAAAGATATTTATATTTTTAAATAATAGAGTTTTTAAGTTACCTTAAATGAGAAATGTTTAAAAAAGATATGTAGGAAAAATTGGAAACGAAAAAGATAATAACGTTGTTGCTAATGTGGCCCAGCTGGAGCGTAGCAACAATAAATGCTACATTTTATCTTTTAGATATATAAATATGGAATGAAAAAGAAAATGTCAAATTTATAGTAAGATGTTGAGAATAAGAATAGTCAAAATAAAAGAAGATAAAATGAGAGAATGAAGGTAGAAAGTAGTGGAGAGATAAAAATGAAAAAAAGGAGAGAGAGTTTTGGAAAATTAATAATAAAAATAATGGTTAAAAGATATTTTAAATTTTAAATAATGGAGTTTTTAAGTTATCTTAAATGAGAAAATGTTTAAAAAAATATATAGGAAAAATTGGAAACAAAAAAGATAATGACGTGGTTACTGATGTGGCTCAACTGAAGCGTAACAAGAATAAATGCTACGTTTAAGCTTTTAGATATATATAGATATAAATGATTGTGTGACATGTTGTTAATAAAGAGTAAATGAGCATTTGTATCAGCTTGTGTAAAATACTTCATATCATATTATTTATTTTACATTATATTTTATTAAACTATTATTTCTTTATCAAATTTTTAATACCCTCCCAATTCATCTCTCTCTCTCATTCTTTTTCTCTACCAAAAATCACAGCTTCCCCATATCAATTTTAGCAAACTCAAATCAATAAACACGACATTGATCAAACTACGAACCATTAACATAAATCAAATCAAACCAAACCAAACAGTCCAAACCCATAGACCAAATCAAACTAAATGCATAAAAACATATCAAACCCATAAACCATATCAAACTAGAAACATACAAACCTAGATCAAAGGTAACCAAACAACCTGAACTTGGATATGAAAATGGAGCTATTGCACAGCCAACACAAAACTACATAGACTCAAATATTAAAATATTATTTCTTTATCAAAATTGTATACTAAATCTACCTACATCAAATTATATAAAATTGTGTAAAAATACATAGTTGTTACAGACTTGCAATAACTTTATAAATATACACGGTTTTGAAAAGTAGTTAAATAAAAATAGAAAAAAGAATCTTCTTGTAGTAAAATAGACTATGACTAAATAGTAAATACCCGTAGACAATTCATGTACACAAGTCATGGTCGTTAAAAAAGGATGTACCTTTTTCCTACCCTCATGTCACAGCCGTACTAACCGTTCAAAATAGTCAGTTTGTATATTTTCACGACAATGATTTCAACTTTGAATTATATTAGGGATATAATTTTTCAAACAATTTTATATCACAATTTGTTATATAACAAATTATGATTAATAAGAGTATGTCAGTGGGTCATATAACAAATTATGATTAATAAGGATATGTCAGTGGATCAGGTAAAGACACCCCCTTGCCCCTCACAACTCCTCACCCGGCGAATTATGACATACAATTATGCTAAAAATTGTGTCCCTTCCATAATTCTTCAACTTTTTAAGTGAAAGTGAGACTTCCCACGATACTGCTAGTTAAAATGGCACCTATCTTCAGCTTCAGAGTTAGTTCTCATTCTTCTCTAAATAAAGCTAAGAACTTCTAGACCCACAAAAGTCTACACCATTCCGTCCACCACACGACATGTCGTCCCGGCCGTATCTCTACCATTTCTATTTCCTTTTTTGTTTCTTTTCCCTTCTCGCCGGGATCCAATCCGATGACCTCCAAATTCTCATGAAACTAAAATCCACCCTTCAAACACCAAACGCCAATGTCTTCAATTCCTGGGAATCCAGCAATTCCATGTGCAAAGATTTCGCTGGAATCACCTGCAATTCAGGGGGTTCCGTTACTGAAATCGAGCTGTCAAACCAAAATTTAACAGGGGTTGTTCCTCTTGATTCAATATGCCAGCTACAATCACTGGAAAAGCTTTCCCTCGGGTTCAACCAATTCAATGGTCCAATAATGGCTGACTTGAAAAAGTGTGTCAAATTGAAGTATCTGGATTTGGGCAACAATTTCTTCTCAGAGTCATCGATTCCAGACATATCCACTTTGGGCCAATTACAACATCTGTATCTAAACAACAGTAGTTTTTCGGGGACTTTCCCGTGGGAATCACTGCACAACGTTACCGGTCTCATCGAGCTCAGCGTTGGAGACAACTTTTTTGAACCTTTTCAATTTCCAGACGAGGTTTTACAGTTTACAAACCTGACGGTGCTTTACCTCTCCAATTGCAACATACAAGGAACGATTCCAACTGGGATTGGAAACCTTAAACGGCTAACCAGTATGGAGCTTTCTGACAACAACATGACTGGAGAAATCCCTGCAGAGATTGGAAACCTCGTTAACCTCTGGCAGCTTGAGCTCTACAACAACTCTTTCAATGGAAAACTTCCTGTCGGTTTAAGAAACCTCACAAAGCTTAAGCTGTTCGATGCTTCCAGAAACCGTCTTGAAGGCGATTTGTCTGAGTTGAAGTTCTTGACAAACGCGGTGTCTCTGCAACTATTTGAAAACAGTCTCTCTGGCCAAGTCCCAGCCGAGTTTGGTGAGTTCAAAAACCTTGTCAACCTTTCTCTGTATAGAAACAGCTTCACCGGTCCCCTGCCTCAGAACCTTGGCTCTTGGGCCAAATTCGATTTCATTGACGTGTCTGAGAATTTTTTTACCGGTCCAATTCCACCAAATATGTGCAAGCAAGGTACCATGAGGGGGCTTCTTATGCTTCAGAACAATTTCACCGGTGAAATTCCGGCGACTTACGCAAACTGTCCCACGCTACGTCGTTTCAGAGTCAACAATAACTCGCTTTCTGGTACTCTTCCCGCTGGAATCTGGGGATTGCCGAACTTGAACATAATTGATATCACATTGAATAACATCGAAGGTCCAATTACTTCTGATATCAAGAATGCCAAGTCTCTTGGCCAGTTATTTGCGTCAAGCAACCGGTTATACGGTGAATTGCCAGCAGAGATTTCAGAAGCCACGTCTTTGGTTTCCATTCAATTGAATGACAATCAAATTTCGGGCAATATTCCAACCAATATTGGTGATCTGAAGCAATTGGGCGCTCTTCAGTTACAAAACAACAAGCTATCTGGCGCAATCCCGGATACAATTGGTTCTTGTTATTCTCTCTCTGATATAAACATTGCTAATAATTCACTTTCCAGTGATATTCCGTCTTCAATGGGGTCTCTACCAACTCTTAACTCTCTGAACCTGTCATATAATAAACTTTCCGGTCAAATTCCAGGGAGTTTGGCATCTCTTCGGTTAAGCCTTCTCGATCTTTCTCACAACAGTCTAACGGGTCTTGTACCACAAGCTCTTGCAATTGAAGCTTATAATGGTAGCTTTGCTGGAAATTCAGGACTCTGCAGCCTTCGTATCAGCGCCTTCCCAAAGTGTCCCTCAGGTTCACATATGCCCAAGGATGTTCATACACTAATCATTTGCTTAGCAGTAGGTTTGGCTCTCTTGCTCGTGGCTTTGTTATGCTGCTTCAAGTTAAAGAAGAGTGAAAAAGATCATCAAAACCGTTCGTTAAAGGATGAATCTTGGGACTTTAAGTCGTTCCATGTGTTGAGCTTCACAGAGGATGAGATTCTTGATTCCATCAAGCAAGAGAATCTAATTGGAACAGGTGGGTCAGGGAATGTGTATAAAGTCGCAGTCTCTAACGGTACTACAGAACTTGCGGTGAAACACATATGGAATACTGATGGCAAAAAGAGCCAGAGCACTACACCGATGCTTTCTAAACGAGCCGGGAAATCAAAGCAATTTGACGCGGAGGTGCAGACTTTGAGCTCAATAAGGCATATGAATGTGGTGAAGTTGTATTGTAGTATTACCAGTGAGGACTCAAGCTTGTTGGTGTATGAGTATTTACCAAATGGGAGTTTGTGGGATAGGCTGCACTCAAGCCAGAAGATGGAGCTTGATTGGGATACAAGGTATGAGATTGCAGTGGGAGCAGCCAGAGGGTTGGAGTATCTACATCATGGGTGTGAGAAACCTGTGATTCACAGGGATGTCAAGTCTAGTAATATATTGCTGGATGAGTCTATGAAGCCAAAGATTGCTGATTTTGGACTTGCTAAGACTCTTCAGGCCAATGGTGGCAGGGATTCAACCCATGTAATTGCGGGAACACATGGCTACATTGCTCCTGGTTAGTGGACATCCACTCCGTATTTTCATGTGTTTAATTTTTTAAGGCTATATTTGAATATGTTAGTTTTTTTTTCTTTCAATATTCGTTATGATTTTTCTAATGAGCTGTTGATTATGCAGAATATGGATACACGTACAAAGTGAATGAGAAGAGTGATGTATACAGTTTTGGAGTGGTATTGATGGAGCTGGTGAGCGGAAAGAGACCAATAGATCCGGAATACGGTGAGAACAAGGACATTGTGAGTTGGGTTAGTAGCAAAATAAAGACCAGGGAAAGTGTATTAAGTGTGGTGGACTCTAGAATTCCTGAGGTTTCAAAGGAAGAGGTTGTTAAGGTACTGAAAATTGCAGTTCTCTGCACAGCAACACTTCCCACTCTTCGACCCACAATGAGAAGTGTCGTACAAATGCTAGAGGATGCTGAGCCGGGTAAATTGGTGGGGATTGCGATTACCAAAGATGGTGCTAGCAAGAGTAGTAGGAATAGCGGAGTGACGGGTACAGGGAAATTTAATCCAGACTCCTAAGCTTCCAAAATTTGTCATTTGGGGCTCAAGATTTTTGGTCATCCCCATCCTTCTGCTTCTTGTAAGTAACATGTAGCATTACTGTGTAGTAGATGAGAGTGAGACTTTGAGATTATATTACAATATTAGCTGAAGCCTGTGGCAGTTTACGTTTGTAATTTGCGAATGTAACATTGTAAAATAGCGTAAGAAAAAAGAAAGTGATGGTTGGTGAATCTCTTTAGGATTTGAGTTCATGATTACTTTTGGTTCCCATCCATAGCTTCGCAAATGAGAGGTGTGGTGTAATTCTGGAACCGAAGGGCAACATAGAATAATAGATATTAAAATAACCTCTTCTAAAATATGCCTTTAATAAGTGTAAAGAAGATTTTTTTGTTTACTTTATTTTGTTATCACTTTGGATGGTAACAACTAACAAGAATATACGATGCAGTAACTTTTTTTTTTTGGGGGTTGAAAGGATATTGCATTAAACAAAAAACTAACCGGCCTCTAAAACAGAGGAAACAACCCGGTCATACAAAGTTCCAGCCGCATCAAGGCTTAGAAGGAGAGCTACATCAGAGGGAGGTTCATGCAAAATGGAGAAATTCTGACTAAGAAAAGCATCCCGTCTAGCGAGGGCATTCGCACACTTATTCCCCTCTCTATAGCAGTGCTGAATCCTAACTATGGGGATGTTTCTAAGACAATTCCTACAGTCAGCCACCAATACATCAATATCATTTGGATTATTCACCTCTTTCTTCAAAAGATCCACCACTACCTTTGAATCAAGTTCAATCACCACCGCTTGGAGTTTGAGAGCAATACATAATCTGATTCCATCTCTAAGGGCCCAAAGTTCAGCTGCTACACTAGTTGTGGACCTGATTGCACGTGCAAATCCCTTCACCCAATCACCCTTCTCGTTCCTAATAAGGCCACCTCCACCAGCCAAGCCGGGGTTGCCCAAGGAGGATCCGTCTGTATTCAGCTTAAACCAGTTTGATAATGTAGTAACTACAGTTACTACATCACATCAAATGAACCCTATATCCTCATTTTTAATAACTTGATGGTACATCACATCACATTGTTCCATCTAATTTGCAATCTTATATTATTTCGTATATTTGAGATATAAACCGCTTGCTTTTTAACTATACCAGTTTGGATCGCATGTGCAAGACACATGCTGGCCATTACATAAAAATAGTAATATATGATAAAATATAAAATTTATTCATAAGACAAAACAAAGATTTAAAAAAAGATATCAATTTTACGATTTAGGAAGGAAATTTATAGATTATAATCACATAGTACATATTTCAAATATGACATGTGCTTAGAAAACATGAGATCACAAAGTTGAGCAAATATGGTGTCCAGAAAGAACTCAAAAATAATAGAAATAAAAAATAAAAACCTCATCGTAGATCAAGAGGGGACCTGTTTTTTTCTGCCAATAGAATGAGACAAAGTGATACACAATATATTAAAATGTATATGTTTGTCTTCATATGCCTAATTGTTTGTTCAATATAGTTCACAAAAATAGTCTTCCATTGTATTAAACTTGAACCACATATTCATTTCTTTTGTTCTGTTGGATCGTAAACAAAGATGTTGAACCTATCTCGAGAGTCTCCATGGATTCAAATATCGATCCCTTAGATGGATAAAAAAAAAAATTCTATCAAAAGAACGCACAACAATGCTTTCAATATCCTTGACGCCATCCTACAATCATAAAAGTAACCATGTAAGCTTTCTATATTTTAGTAAACACAATGAAAAAATATAGATTTTAAAGGTAGCTAATTGAGCATGTAAAATTTATAAAATTGTTGTGTTTTGATACCAGTGATGCATGAACAATCCTCAAATGCTGAACATGACAAATTTGGTGAGGGCTTGAATTAATGATTTTAAATATCATATTGAGTTGTAATTCTCAAATAAAAAAGATACTAATTTAAATAACTCAGTTATTTATGGAGTATTCACAGTAAAGGAAAAAATAATAACTCACTTATATTTACATGGAAGACATCATCAACTTTAATATAGAAATTCTGCATCCCACAAATAGCATCAGCAGGTGAAAAATATATCCTGCTCACAAGTAACACTAAAGTAAAGTCAAATGGCATTTTCTATTTACCAAATTGATACAGTGAATTTTTTTTTTTTTTTGAAGTGATAATACATGCAGCTGTTTAAGGTAGGCAATAATGGAATGGCAAAATATGAAATTATGTCCTCTGCTTCAATAGCTCCCTAGAGTACACCCAATTAATGAGGCATTAAAAATGAGAAGAAAATGTTTAATTAATTATCCATTATGTCTATACTCTCAGGCATTCATAATGAATATCAGTTATTGGAAAGACAGTGGCATTTGCAAATAAACATGACTGGGCTGCAAGCTCATATGAAAATTTTGAGAACTAACCCATAAGAGAAAAAAAAAAAAGTGCTTGAAACAGAAATGAGCAGAGATTCAATTAGGACTCCAAGAGATTGACTTATGTTTCCACCTCCAGGAAAAAATGATTATGCTTCATGATTGAATAATCTTCTTGTTAAGAAATAAGAGTATTCAGCTAAGAATTTGTGGTGGAAAAAATGAAAAGAAATAGAAAAGAGGATCAAATGATAATTGGGCAACCAAAAATAGTTTGCAGTATTATTAGAAAAAAGTCACGAGGATCTGAATTTAAAATAAAGATATGCAGGCATAAATTGTGTCCACTTATTCAATATTAGCATCAAAAAGAAAATTAAATGCTGAACCATGACCAATGACAGAACAAATGATAATGCCCTTCTATCCGAAGCTTCCTTCTCTTCTCACCTATTTACCATGTTTCCAGAAGCAAAGAACATTAACAAACTAATCCAAATAAACAACTGGAATAGCATAAGAATAATGCAAAAAAACTAAGAGAGAAAGCAGGAAACCAACCTATGATTCTTGTGACATTTATGTCACGCAAACTGAATCTCATCTTGTCCAGCTACTAAAAGTAGTATTCATTCCTATGGTCATTAGATACTCTCTTTTTCAAGATGATTCATTCCTTCTTCTCTTTTTAGACAAGTTTTCAGGTTCATTACAGACGATTTATTTCTTTTTTAGATCTTGTTACAAAGGAGAGACGCTTCCTATAGACTCCTGAGCTGCCCTTGCAATCTCTAACTTGAAATAGTTTATCTAATGTCCTACATTCAACATACATTTTTGTTATACATCGATGATTGGGGGTGGGTGATTTGAACCTTGAATGGCTCTATTGGAGACACTAAGAATTGCCAATTAAGCTACAAGGCTCTAGGCATCCTACATTCAACATACTAAGATAAGTGTTGCATTTTATAATACTTCTAAATGAATCTCTTTTTTTTATAAGTTATACTTCTAAATCAAACTGATATAGCTTGCACCCATACTATAAATCACAATTTAGATCTATCTCACATCTACAATCAAAGGTGTCAAGTAAATTTATTATTACCACAAAAATTAAAGAAGACCCAATTATTATATGTCATGAAACAATGAAAAAAGATTGAAAAGTGCCTTTCAATGCCCTCAAAACATTGAAAAAAAAAAATGCAGGACACCCAGATCAAAACAGGACAGAAATCACGAATTCAGAAATTCTAAAGTTGTTAATAAAACATGTAAAAAATAATTCAGACCTCAGAAAACCATTAAGCGCAGTTATTTTCAGTAACCAAATCTCACACTCTTCGCCGCTTCCATCTCATAACACACACAAATAATCATCTTTTTTTTTTTTTTTTCCCTGACATTTTCAAAGAAAAGAAAGGAGCATGGACATTGCTATAATTGAAAGAAAATGTGAAATCTTACCAAAGTAAAATTTTGGGCTGCTCCAAGAACACTTTCTTCAACTGCAATTTACATAAATGGTGAATTTAGAAGCATAATAAAAATCAGCCTTGGAATCAGAATATATTCTCTAAAGGGGGAGAGAGATAATCTCAAGGTTATCTCCCGGACAATATCCATAAAAAATCTCCTCTTAACTTATTCAAATTTATGTAAGAACTCTTGAAGACAAAATATTGATCAGTGACGAAAGTTACAAAAAACCCACACGAAAGGTATAAAAAAGACTTAACAGATTCACGAATTTTGGGTTGAGAAATACAAGAGCATAACTAATGAAATGCAGAAACTATGTGGCCCTCAAAAGTCTCATCTTCTGCTTTTTTGAGGTAAATTTTCTAAATAGGAAGGAATGGATTGGGTGTTTAGGAGACGTGAAGAAGAATGAGAAGACAATGGAAATAGGAGACACTGATACACTATTTTTTTAGGGTAATAGATATCTTCATTAAAAAAAATACGTCATGTTCACAATGATGAACAGAATGTACTAGAAACAAATACAAACAAATCAAACAGAGATAGAATGCACAAAATCAAAAATGGAAATACATTGTGTAAATCCCCAAGAACAAGACCACCCAAACAATGTCCCAACTAGCAAAGACTTCAAAAAATCCGCAAATTTCTCAATGTCCTCAAAAGTGCGGGTAACACAATATGCCTAATTGTTTCTTCAATATAATTTCCAAAAACAGATGTCTTTCACTATACTAAACTTGAAATTAGTATAGTGACAATGTTGAACCTATATTGTTCCTTCATTGTTTTTCTTCTAATAGATAATGGAAAAAGACAATGTTGAACCTGTATCATGATTCTCCTTGGATTTCAAATCTTGTTTCTCTTAGATAAGTAAGAAATGTTTCATTAGAAGAAAGGTTGGCAAATCTTTCAATATCCTTGATGCCATCATACAATCATAAGACTATAATAGTAACAATGTAAGCTATATATATTTTGTTAAAAATAATGAAAAATATAGGTTTTTAAAGTTGTTTTGTTATGACATCTGTAATTAAGTATTCAATACTTACATCTAAGGTGAGCTAATGTACTAAAAGCAATGTGCCACGTTGCGTACATCATCGGGAGTGATGATATTTTCTGCCAGGAAAAAAAATGTGTTTTCAATCAGATAGATACAATGCAGATAAATATACATTTCAATTCATATGCACACAAAGTTTTGGTCCATATCAAAATACCGGGACATGGGAAAACTGAAAGAGTTTAACTTTCAGATTCTCCTTGAGTGCCTGTCCAAACATTCAATTTAATACCTTGTGTCAAGTGTCAACCTAATAACGAAATTAATAACATAAACAGAGTGTGCGTGTGTCTGTGTTTGTGTGTTCACGTGTGCGCATTTTAAGAAAGAAACAAAGAGAGTGGGAGACACTTGTACTGCAACAAGCTAAGATATGCAGAGTCAAACCCAAGACTCCTACTCCTTGAACACTGCTGGGTTAGTATTTAATTTTTGTAATAAATAGAAAGATGCACATAGACACTCTATCATCTTCAATATGGGATGTGCACAAACATGAAGTTTACCTATTCAACAACATCTAAAATCGGCACAAAGCTAACATGAATAAAGCAAAAGTTTCCCGTCTCTAAAATGAGAAGTATTCGCGAAAAGAAGTCATTTAATTATACTAAGTTAAAGTTAAAGTTAAAGATCAGGTTTCTTACTCAAGTATTTGTATCAATATAAGAAAACAATTGATCCTGCATGAACAAGCAAAAGTAGTGTTATGAAATTTAACCAAAGAGATATACGATGAACTGTTCATTGCTCAAGTTAAAATTAATACTACGTTAGCATGAATTAAGGGCATCAAAGTGATCAAATAAATTAAAAAATTACAGATGCACCATACTGGCCATCCAATGTATGAATTGCATTGAGAGGATCCTTGTGATCATCAAACTCAACAAATGGATATTCCGGTGGTCTTTGAGCAACCCAAACACTGCAGAATTTCATTAAGATCTTACATCATGCAGCTATCAAGTTTGTTCCCCAGACAGAAAAATGCGTCAACATACAAGCACACATATGTTACCCCCTCACCACACCCCACAAAAAATAAAAGGGAACAACTTTCTATTTATTCCATCGGCATTACAAACATAGAAATATCACAGCAAATAGTTATGATTTATCCTCATCATGCTTCACTAAGAGGAATTTCGATAAGCAAGAATCACATGACATAGAGTATTAATATATATGCAACTTAGACTTGGCCCAGAGTTATGTAATTAAAGTACAATAACTACAGGTTGTCATTTAATTTGATCATGCCAACACCAACACATATTAATGTCAAACACAAAGATTATAGTAGACCTTAACTCAATTAATTCTCAAAAATAATACGGTTATCACAAAACTGGCATACATTAAAAAGTAAAGTAAACAAAATTCTTGCATGACTAACAATTTCATGAAATGGGACCAATTCGAACGGAAACATTTGCAGTGAAGCATTCAAAAAAAAAAAAAAAAAAATGATCAAGGGATTTTGTAAATTGGAACTAAAAGCCCCATTAAGTAGAAAACTGGAATTGGGGCCTTTTAAGTTCCATCTAAAATTCAATTCCAATCAAGGTAAAGTCTAGAACTATCATCTGATCCAATTCTGACCATTGAACAAAAAGAGAAAAGGTAGTACCCTGCACCCTGGACCCCATAATGTAAAAAAGGAACTGGGGACTTATAAAATTAGTAAGATATAAGAATACATATAACTATGGAAAAAATAATAATGAACTTAGATGCTTTCCTCTTGGGCATTTTCAGAAACAATTCATATCCTTCTTTGTATGCATTGGTAACAAAGAAATAGATAGTCAGTGTTATAATATATATTAAAAAAAAAAAAAAAAAAAAAAACTGCTGAACAGCTAACCTTGAAGAAACCGTTCCTCGGACAGGTGATGTCCTCCTCGGACTGGAGATATCCTCTTCGGACAGAGATGATTCTCCACAGGAGGATCCCACTTCACTCTGGGCCCTGCATTCTCCGCATCTTTCTCTTCGGATGTGAAACAGTCCTCTCCTGGGTGTTCGGCCCATCAACTTGGGCCTAATGCCCTTATCCCCCACAGTTTCAAATAAAGTTATCTTTTTATAAATATGGAAAAAATTGTACTCATGGTTTCAAGTAAAATATCAAATCATATAAAAAAAAAAAGTAAAATGTCAAATGCATATATATCTATGTATGAGAGAGAGAGAGAGAGAGAGAGAGAGAGAGAGAGAGAATTTAGCCTTATACAATGTTCATTTGGGGAAAAAATTGCCTTTTAATTTTTATCGTAGTCTTTTTATAAAACATTTAATAGAAATAAATTTTTGTTTAAAAGCATATTATTATCTTTTTGTTATACATGTAACATAAAAATTACTAAAAACTATATCTTTTATGCCATATTTAGCGAATAAGCTATTGAAACATTATGGAACACCGGACACACAATTTCTACTTGGTCATAGAGATCAGCCCTCCTAGAAAGGATTTTTTGGGTCCATATCCCATGAGTTTATGTTATATCTTTTTCCCTATTCTTATGAAAACTTAAAAACCACTAAAGCCTTTTACAAAAAACAACTAGCTGCCAATTGTGTGAAAGCATGCACCAACTTTTTTTCCTTTTTCCCACATACAAACATGGTTTTTCCCCCTTTGAACCCAAATTCTGAGTGTCCTTTCTTTCATTCTCATGCTCTTTTAATATGATTAATTAAATGTTGTTTTGATAATATTTTTTATCTATAATTTTTCTCGGAATCATTCATTTCATCTGTATTAATCCTGGTGGGAGTTGATTTTTTTTTTTTTTTTTAATTTTATAAGTTGGTGCACTGTCAAGACAATAAAAAGGAATCTATATCTATATATTACTAAAAGCTGAAGCGTAACGTTTAATGCTGCTGCTGCTCTGACATTGCGCCACATCAGCAGCCACGTCATTTTTTTTTAATATAATTTGTCTTACAATTTTAAAATGATTTTTACAATTTTCAGCCTTATAAATGCAGCCCACTATTTATTTATTTACTTCCACTATCACCTTATAATAAATACAGCCCACTACTTACTTATTTACTTCCACTATCACCCTATAATAAATCTGTATAATTAATCCAGACTACCTCTTATTTATTTAATTCTACTATCAAGCCCAACCCAAATCCTTTTCAGTTCAGCTTTAAAGTTTTGTGTGAGCCTTTTCAGCTTAAAGGAAGGAATAAATAAATAAATAAATAAACAAACAAACGTTGAAGCCTTTCAAGCTTTAGGATTTTTTTTTTTCCAATTTTTTTATAATTGTTTTTAACATTTATTTTTTTAGTATTACACTTGTCCAACCTTTCTCTCTCCCTTACCATTTTATCTCCCCACTACTTCTTCAATCTTTCTCCCTCCCTTACCTTTTCATCTCTCCACTACCCTCTACATTAATATCATTCCTCCTCTTTCCCTTCATCTTCCTTTATTTTTTTCTCTTCTTATTCACACACTCTTACTATAAATTTGTCACTATCTCTTCTATTTTATGCATAGTTTTCCCTCACCAAAAAAAAAAAAAAAAAAAGGTTCCCCTCTCTCTCTCTCTCTCTCTCTCTCTCTCTCTCTCTCTCTAAATTTTTGGTGGATTTTTTTTCTTGCATCTCTACTTTAGGTTGATAATTTTTTATATTCTTTAAAACTCTGTTTTGGGTTAGTGCGATTTAGTTTTTTTTTTTTTTAAGTGTTTTTTCTCTTTTTTTGTTTAAATGTTATCCTATTGTGTTCTAAAGAATTAAATATAGCATATAAAAATATAATATTATTCTATTACATAGTATATTTGGATAATTTGCTATTTATTCTGTTACATAGCATGATTTTTATAGTACTCAATTTAGATGTTAAACTATGAGACTTTACTAATTTTTGTTTATTTTCTAATCCTTTGTAGTGGTAAAGTACTCTATAATGCCATTTATTTAAAGAAAAACAAAGGCTAGCCAAACTAAAATAATCGGATAGGTAACAAATTTTAACTTTTGCAATTTTATTTTAATTATTATTATTTTATAACAATGCATGTATAGAAATTTAATTCTTAGATTTTGCTAATAATTGTTTATTTGATAATATGTTTTGGGTGGCTAAATTATAATTCTACAAAGAAAATAACCTTAATAGATTATCAAAAACAAAATTTTATCTTAATATTGGTTCAATTAATCATTGTTAAGTTTTATTAATTTTTTAAGTTTAAGTTTTGTTTGGTTATTTCGATTTATGATTGTGTTCCTAAATAAATAAAAATATAATACGAAATCTTACTCATTATTAATTATTTAAATTAAAAAAAATAAATTANAGATTAAGCTGTGAATTCACTATTAAGGTTGCCAACACATAACAACCAAAAATAAAATAAGACAGCAAGATAACGCGAGAAAAATTGCAATAGACATTTCAAACCCTCACTTCGTAAGTAGACTCGATTTCTTAAGCTACAAACCACCAAAATAATAATATATAAAAATTCATGCATTCAGTAGAAAGATAATATGTGGCAAAACCAAATTAGATATGAAACTGCCAACATAAGATGACCAGACAAACACATCAACTTCCTGCACAAGCAAACTGAAAAATAGAGTATCAACTATACAATTCAGGACAAGTCTACTCAAAAGCATGTTTCATTAGGAAGCAACAAAAACAAATCAACCTTGAGTAAAGCACTAGAATCAAATGCACCACCCCTGGAATTAAATAAACCGTGATAATGTAGCTTAGGAAGCACAAAATCCAAGCTTGAAAAATAAAAATCTAAATTTGAAAATAAGGGCCATTATTTTAGGAAAAAATGATTACAAAGTAAGAATATATATATATATATAGATTAAATTCTATAAGGACGTGGTGTAAAACTCATGTTTTACCCCTCCAATCCCAACATGACACATCATCTTATGACATATTTAAGAATAAACACAATCACACTTAATCAATTCTAATACCCATATATAAATCCAACCAAATTGAGAATCTATTGAGATGTTATTAGGTGTAGTAGGATGTATTGAATTTTAATAAATTTTAAGTAAAATGCTAATGTGGCAATCATTTATTGGATGGTGTAAAACATAGGTTTTACACCCCATCCTTATAGAATTTAATCTCATATATATATATATACATAAGAGAAAATCAACAACCCCCAAAAGGTCCAGCAACTGGTTAAGTAAGAAAAAATATCAAAAGTTTAATCTAAAACAAAGAGGCAGAAAAGGTTCTAATTAATAACTATGCTTAGTATTAATCATTTTTTTTTTCAAAAAAATAAAAAAAATTTTATGTCATAATAGTGGTAAACCTTGCTCATAAATATCTTAATCCTAAACTTAAACCTTCAAATTTTAGAATAAGAGTACTGAAATCAAGAGATAAAGAGAGCTTATTGCCTTAGGTCCCTAACAAACTTCATCGCCCAAATAGAGTACTAAATCGATTTATAGAAGTCAATTTTGCTGCAACAAACACCCTGAAAAGCAACCAAGCACCAAAATCTATAAAATAAATTGAACAAGTAGTTCACATTTGGGTGAATAGTGTTAAAAGAATTAAGAGAAATCAAAACAAGGGAAGAGTTTGCCTATTGTTGCAGTCAACATAGCACATACTCTTGCTCAAGTACAAAAAACTCCAAAACACAATTTCCCCTCCTGCAAACATATCGTTATTAAAAATATGGGGGGCGGTGTGGGGGAATCTACAGTTTCTCTTAATGGTATGTTGTTTTATCATGTTTTTGGTCCCCAGTGGATTAGGGGGTGCCAATATATTTTTTATTATTATTATTTTTTTATTTTTTATTTTTTGAGAATATAGGGGTGCCAATTTCAAATTGGGGAGTTAGGTACAAATTTATTGGACCCAAATATTTTATAAATTTTTTCTGGGGGATCATGGCCCCATTAAATCTCCTTTATTTTTTGTTACATTAACTTAGGGAAAGGAAATTAAACCCTAATCGTCTCTATTGGAGAAGCAAGAAGTGGCAGCTGAGGCTCATTTGGCAAATCTCTTTCGATATTGTGCTCTATCTTGTTGGAAATTTATATAATCATGTTATCTTAAGAGAGTCAAATGAGCTTCGCGGAGCATGTATCAGCGGATCCGCCCTGTAAAAATGTGTGGGGAACTATCCTCATTATTCATTTCCTTATCGCTAGTGCACCAGGGAAATGGAGAAGACGGAGAGAGTTCCAAACTATTGGTTTTTGATTCTTTAAAGTTGATTTTACTCAGCGAAGCAAAAATGAAAGTTTATATACGTAAACAAAGTGGGCATGGCAGCTAGGCCACGACAGAAGATAGAAAACAAAAGCCAAAATTAAACCACTAATAGTTATATAAGGAGTACCAAGTTTTGTACAAAAACAAATAAAATTATTAAGAATGATAAAGCTCCTTATCATGATATCATTATTATTTACGATAAGAAATTAAGGAGAATGTGAAGATCACCATAGATTGACACGTAACATTTAGAGCATTTTCTTCCATGGTTGGCAAATTTTGTGTAGCCTCTCTTACTCATGAATCATGATCGTTGGTGTATGGTGACAAGATAGGGATAGCTAGGTTAGGTCAAAGTGAGATTGGACTTGGATTTTAAATAAAATATAGTGCTGGTTACTGGTTAGTGGTTACAAATAAGGGGGCAAATGCATGCATATTGGATATTGTTTTCTTTACTATATATTTTTTTTAAATACAATAAAATGAAAAATTTTAAAATTTAGTGTAATACAAATGACAATTCACCAATCTTATAGAGTTTCAATTGTATTATTGTTCGAGGTTTCAAAAGTCAATATTTTTTCTATTGAAGATTTTGTTCTATAAAAGTCATTATTTTCTTGTGAAGATTTTGTTCTATAAAAGTCATTATTTTCTTGTGTAATTTACACAAAAGCGCATTACACGTCCTCTCTTCACGATGCAAAACATGTCTTGGAGTAGGACTCTCTCCAACATTCTCAAGGTGGGGATTCTCGCTTTGTTGATTTTTAGCATCAAACCTCTTGATGCTACAAGGCCTGTGCACGCCATGATGTCAAAACTTGGGACAATTAAGATGTCAGTTTCGAAAGATCGACCATCGGTACCACCTTCAGCCCACAACTCGTGCGCTTACATGCCTGGACACAGTAACGAAGGTTGCAATAAATGAAGAAAACGGAGCTTTCGCTATGGTCTTGTGGGGAGTTGCTAGTCACGTTTATTCTCATGTAGTAAGAAAAAGGCAAACTATCTCTACTTGTCAAGTGTTTGCACTATGTTATAGTTTCGCAAATTAGATTTATTTTGTCGAGTTGTCTCTCTTTGCCTCTATGACCTTCCCGCGCTGAACCCCCAAGATACCCCCTAAGATACCAAGCTCTGCTGTGTCGTTGATCTGGGCTTTCTGTCACATTCAAGCCCCGAAATTCAGGGTGCATGGCGCGCCTCTCTCTTTATTTTTGTGGTATTATAATCTTATTGATTAAATTAATGTTGCTTTGATAAATTTCTCTCTCTTTACTTTTTTTCGAAATCTTTCATGTGATCTCTAATATTCTTGTGGGGGTTGATTCTTTTTAGTGATACTAGGCTGTGTTTGTTTCGTATAAAACGTTTTTCGGAAAATACATATTTTCCGGAAATGCTATTTTCCGGAAAATGGAAAATATTTTTAAGTGTTTGGTTGAATTATGAAAATTGTTGTGGAAAATATTTTCATGTGTTTGGATGTATTCTAAAAATGCTATTTTTTGGAAAAATTTTCACATTTTCTCAACATCCAAACAAATTTTATTATAAAAAATTTCAACATCACACCCAATTCAACAACAAATTCCGGCAACAAAAACACAACACAACAACAACAATAAATTCCGGTAACAACAATCAGTTCATCCAAAAAAAAAAACAACAACAACAACAACAACAACACAACAACAACAACAACACAACACAAATTCCGGCAACAACAACGCAAATTCCGGCAACAACGCAAACCGAGTCGTTGATGAGATCGAGGAAGAGAGAGCGATGGGTCGCCGGCTCTGGTTCTGGGTTTGGGTTGAGCGATGGGTCATCTGGGTCTGGGTCGGGTGTGGGTTCGACGTGACGGCGACGGTGTGTGGGTCGGGTGTGAGTTCGAAGGCGACAGCGACGGCGTGTGGGTTCGGAGCGATCTGGAGCTCGGAGTCGATCGTTGCTTGGAGTCGGAGCCATCGGAGCGATCTAGAGCTCGATCGATGCGTGGAGGCAGAGCGATCTGGAGCTCGATCGTTGCTTGGAGTCGATCTGGAGCTCGGAGTGATCTGGAGCTTGATCGGAGTTCGCCGGCGATCTGGAGCATCCGAGTTCTCTCTTCTTTCTCGCTGCGTTCTCTCTTCTTTCTCTCGCTCCCTTTCTCTGTTGCGTTTTCCGGAAATCGTTTGAAGGTAAAATAAAAACGTAAAACGATTTTCAGGTCAAAGCCACATTTTACATGGTCAACGGAAAATAATTTTCGGAAAATGCTATTTTCAAAGCCAACCAAACAGCCTATTTTACGGAAAATGATTTCCTGAAATCATTTTCACCCAAAACAAACACAACCCTAGTTTTTGAGGTTGATTATGTCAAGAAAGCACAAAGGAATAATACAATGAGCCATCCATTTCTAGGTGCAAGTTGAAATGAAAAAAAATAATCCGAAGTTGTTTCTATTGGTTTGGGCCTTGGATCATTTAGATCCCTGAAGAATTTTGTTTCATCAGGGAATAAACCTAAACATAAAATATGGGTATGCATATGAGTGTCCTTGAGAGAGTAAATAAGATAACATTTGCCAAGGATCATGCTTCAACTGAGTGATCTAATGGAACTCATATTGTGAGTAGTCCGGTTTCTGGTTGATGTTAGGTAGAGGAGTGGGTTCACAGCTACCATGAATTATTTGCATTTGGAAATGGTTTGTTACACCCAAAAAAAAGAGAGAAGGGAGCATTGGGAGTGTAGGTGTTTAGTATATTTCCTAGACATGGGCTTTGTTTTCTATCATATTTTCAATTTCCTCCATCCCTCCTCATGGGCTTCAAAGTTGGTTCAATACCCAATTTTATTAATTAAAATAAAATCAATTAAACATAAGTGACCAATTACACCTCAGATTCTAAATATTTTTGGTTGCGACTCCAGACTTTTGACAGAAGAAATCCGTATGTAATGCTCTTAAATTTGCGCCATTTACTCCTTAAAATGTTCAATTACTTTTTACTATCTTTTTTCTGTTCACTGCCCTTGTGCACAAAGGTCTTAACCAATTGATTTACATTACATGCCTAACATCGAAACGGCATCGCTTTTAACTTCTTTGAGGAGACCACAGCATCAACAAAAATAGTTTGACACCAACGAGATAAAATTTAGGGGAAAACAAAAACAAAAACAATAGAAAAATGAGATTGAAATTTTCAACTGGGCTTTGACTATATTGTTAGCTACTTAATAGCTCGGTCCAAATGAAGCTAGTTCTGAAGTGGAAAATGGGTATGAAAACGTGTCATTCATTTGCTACGGTTACTGATTCTACTGAAATCCACAGTCTTTGGGCCCCTTTTATATCAACCTTAGCCCATTCCTTATTTAAAGTTGGGCTAGGATTACACATGTTCTATACCTTTAATAAATTAACAAGGCCTCAATTTTTCCCTGTGATTAGTTGGGCCAACTGGGAATTTCACTTTTTTTATAGTGGCGAATTTGGGTTTGGTCAATCTATAGTGTCACTAAAAGCCTTCGGCCGATTGGCCTGCCAATGCAGTAAATTTTAGACGCATATACTATGCTATGAATGATGGTACACCAATGACAATACCAAATACATTTTGCATATTCGAAAATCATGTTGGAAACATAATTTGGCGTCACACTGAATTGGGTATTCCCGTGAGATTTGTTACTTGTAATTGATTTTTTTTTTTTTTTGTGAAAATACTAAGTATTTTTAATACACACACAGAAAGAGGGGAGAAAGTTTTTTAAAGAAATGTAATTGATATTATTGATGCTACTGTTGTTACCAATGTTATTATTATTATTATTATTATTATTATTATTATTTTATGGGAGTTGTTACCATTGTTAACATTCATGCACCACAACGCTGAATTTATGCTATTTTTTTATGGGAGTTGTTACCATTGTTATTATTATTATTTTTTTATGGGAGTTGTTACCATTTTTTTATTGGGAAATTTGTAACTTGTAATAGTTTTATATGATAATTATATGGTATTACAGGTAAAGGAGGTTAGGCCAGAGGTGACTAGGGGTGAGGATGGTCAAAACAGTAGGCAACTATGATTATATTATCTACTGGTAATGGCTGCATTAATTTAAGTGGGGTATCATCTCTCACTACAAGAAAAGAAAAAAGGTTTTTTGTTGCAATAAACTCGAAATTGTTGTAATAAACCCTTATTGCAATGAACAATTTTTGTTACCCACTATTGCAATAACCTCTGTGGCAATAACTTGTCGTAACAAAAATTTTGTTGCAACAATAATATCTTTTTGTTGCAATACCTTTATAGCAAAATTGCTTTTTTCTTGTGCTGTCTCATATTTATTTTCTTCTAACAAAAAACTCATATTTTGATTAATACAAAATTACTTTCACATGAGAATATTATTAACATTATTTTTATTATACATCAATCATAATATGACACTTCAAAGATTGTAAAATTTATTGTGACTTTAGAAGATATTGTTAATTTATTTTCAATTCAAAATTTTTTGTATAGAATAAAGTGGTAGTATACAGAGCAATATCACGTGAACTCATAGTATGTCGGCACACAAACTTGAGTAATATGGTAGCATCAATATTGATTTCTGTCTCTTACTTTGAGGCTTTCTCAAATTATCTTGATAGGTGAGACTATTAGGAGTTCTAGATGCAAAGAGTGTTGGAAAAAAAAAAACAAAAACAAAAAATTTTAAATTTTTAGCTATGAGATAATAGAATGTTTAAAGGTTTAAAAGTTTCATTAAAGCAAAAATTATCTCATAACACGTGAACAATTGAATAGTTTATCTGTAATCCAATATATAAAATTAATCTTATTTGAGTGTTTTATATGTCGGTTAAAAATATTAACTCGAGGAGATGTATCCATAGGAGAAACAAAAGGAATGAGACAGAATAAATAGATATATAGTAAGAGAAGGTCCTACATATTTAACCTCCAAATCTTAGTTCTTTAAATGGGACAATCATCTATTTAGGTCTTGAGTGCAGGCCAAACAGAAACCAACATTTCAAGTCACTTCAAAGTGAATAAATAGATTGTGTGAAATTCAAAGGTAACTTAGTAGGTCGTGTCCAAAGCACACGCCCAAATATATAAAAACATTAACCACCCCACTTTTTTCAATCCCCACACACGCCCTTTATATTTATTCCGTCTTATTCGTCACTCCTCTTGTTTCGTCCTTATGGTATATTCCTCCTCATAGACCATAAGGACCGTTTAATCATGATTAAATATATTATCTCATAGCCAATAAGAGTTAAATGGGTTTTGCTTATAATATATTATCTCATAGCGAAAGAGAGTCAAATAGATTTTTTTTTTTTTTTTTTTTTTATTGTTAATGGATGTGCTAAAGGCATTACTTTAGGAATTATTTACAAAAATATTTTATAAAAAAATGATAAAATAATTAATTTTTTAACCATTTTTTTATATTTCTTATTAAAGTACTGTCAAAAATTTTCTAATATAATTTATTAAAAATTACTCTAAAAGTACCACGGGACAGAATTGTCCAAAGGCACAAACAGCAAGGACAGTAATTGTTTCTTGTACAGTTAATATATTGAAAAAGTTTTGGCTATTTGCAATGACACCAAAAATCATTGAATACAACGGAGTTTAGATAAGCATTGAGGTTGGATTTATAAAATTGGGATTACCAAACTAAAAATACTAAATACTTATATTATATATACAAATAGAGTAGTTTATCTCTTTCTGATTTGGGTTTTGTATATGTAGGTTAAAAATTTTAACTCTTGGGGATGTATTCGTAGGAGAAGGATTAAGATGGAATAAATAGATATAATAAGAAAAGGTCCAACACTTTAGTGACCTTTTTTTTTTCCCTAAATTCGTGATTTGTCCCATGAAATTAATTTTTTCTTCTATAAATTAAGCCCATTTGTACATTCAACAAACATACATTGAAAATACACATCCTATATCTTGTGGCTGATTAGAAACCCATCAAACCACATCTTGATGGAGCAAAACATGTTTTCGGAGAAAACTTCCTCCACCATTGTAAAGGTGGTGATGATGATCATGATAATACTCACGTTGCTCATTTTTAACATCAAGTCTGTTGAAGCCGCAAGGCCTTTGGTTGTCATCATGAAGTCAAATAAACTTGAGACAGCCAAGGTGGTATCAGTTTCACTAGGTCGAGCCCCGGTTAGACCTTCTAAGCCTAATCCATGCACTTACTTGCCCGGACCCGGTAATGGTTCCGGTTGCCATCATTGAAGATCATGGAGCTTAGCCATTTGGTCATCTATGGAGTTGTGTTGTCACGTTTATTAACTGTGTGTTGCAAGAATGAATAAATAAAATTGTTGTATAGTAGAAATATAAGGTAAATGTTTCTTTTATGTTTATAGTTGCAATTAATCGTAGCAGACGAAAAAAAAAAACGATTTCTCCTCTTCACAATAAAAGGCTTAGTATTATTTTTATTTTATTTTATTTTTTTTAATGAAAATTGGCTGAGTACTATTAGTATTGGACCTTAGTTAGTGTTTAATCCTACAAAGAATTTTAAGACGTTCAAAGATTGATGTTATATTATTAATCAAATATTTAAATTTTAAATTTTACAATCTAAAATCATACATAAAAAATAAATTTATTAAACAAATTAAGAATAAATCGATTTGAACGAAATTTAACATAAGGTATAGATATGAAGGAGTCATGGAGAGAAACCTTATCCCCGTTTGAAATTACATTTTCGTCCACAAAATTTTAATTGTGCCAATACGTGTTATACACTTATACTGGGTGGTTTTTCGTAATTAAAGTTATCTATAACGCACGGTTTGATAAGAAAAGAAAAGTACTTTCTCAGTCTACATGCTCACAATTGCATGGTATGGCCTTTTGACTTTTGACATGGGATTTCTAATTCTATGATGAGATTTTTGTCAAGACATCAAGTACGATGGCTCTGAGTCTGACCACAATAAGCCTCTGCTCATGGCCATGGCCATCAAGGGACAGATTTACGACGAGCTCAGCAGGTTTTTTTTTTGGCTTTTTGGCTACTTTGAATTTCTTTTTTTTTGTTCTTCTCGGCTTTATTTTGTCTTTTGTTTTGGACTAAAAATACGTAAAACCGAGTTTTAGCTTCTGGGTTCTTTTGTAACTAATGGTATTAGCCTGTATGGCTGTATGTGATGAATTGCTTAGAGGGGTTTTGAGTTTTGGGATTCTGGGCATGTGAAAAACTATAGAACTTTTTGGGGTATTTTTATTTTTGGGCTACCTGGTGCTTTGCCATCTGGGTATATGTGAATTTTGCCTTTAGGGTTATTAAAGTTTTTATTAATTGAATTTAATTTCTTTTTTAATGTTTTCTTGTGAAAATGCTTGTGAATATCATGTGAAATGTTATCCCAAGGGCTATTATGCTCATAATGTACAAACCAAAGATGGTCCATATGCACTTTCATGCTTATGCATTATATAGTCTATAGTTGTCTAAGCTGTGTATTGCATACAAAACTCACAGTGTTGGCTAACTTATAGTTTTCCTCTTCGTTGAATCTTGCTGCTAGTGGTGACCAAAAACTCGTCCCTTGCTGTAATGAGTAATCTGCCCTCACCTATTAATTTTTATTTTTATTTTTTACTATAGCTTGCTTCTTCCAATTTTTTTTTTTTCTTTCCAACCATCTAGATCTGAACTATTGTTGTGATGAATGCCTCCCTACAATTATTTTATGGTGAATGTTGTTCAGTGAATTGATGAATATCGAAACTTAGATTCATGAGATGTGCCATATAAATATATATATATATATATAGGTTGCTTTTGTTGTTTGAGTATTATTTTTGGTGATTGTACTGTCTTTGGATGCGACTGATTAGTGATTGGACTTGTCCCATTGATGTTAGTTTGATTTGGAAAGGCCAAAATGGGCAAATGTCCTTTTCTCCCAAACTAAGCAGCATTTTGCCCATTTTCTTGAACTAATTAAAGAAATGTCCAAATTAATTAGGAAAATGTCCCCTTATTTATAACTCAATTTGTGATAAATCGAGTTAGGTCCTATAGCGGCGTTTTTAAAGAGCTTATAGTGACGTTTTAAGGACCTATAGTGACGTTTTGTAACTCGACCTCTATGAAATCGAGTGATAATGGAACCTTATTTTCTTTTTAATCTCCAATATTTTTGGGGGGGGGGGGGGGGGGGGTAAACTCCATGGTATTTTTTTTTTTTTTTAATTCAATAGTTAAGGGAGGAGAGATTTGAATCTTGAATGTCTTTGTTAAAAATACGAAGAAGTACTAACCAGTTGAACTAGAAGACTATTGACCCATAGTATCTATTTAAGCTTTTATAGGACAAAGAAAAGGTATCTAAATTAAATTCGTTTCATAATTAAATTACTTTTTTTTGGGGTTATAATACTTATTATAGGAGAAAATTTAGCTACAAAATTGGTTGTAGTCTAATCCTACAACCTTACTTAATATCTTTTTATTAGAGGTAAATTTTGACAAATTCATCATTGGATTACATCTTCTTCATATATCTTCCATGCTTGCAAAAAATTTAGAAAATTAAAGATCAATAACTATGTCATCAATAAATTTTTTAAATTGCAAATTTTTATAGTCTAAAATTATGCATAAAATATAAACTTATGAATCATATAGTAAATAATATTTGATTGAAACGAAATTTGACATAAGTATTAAGAGCGTAAAGAACATGCAATTCAATGGTTAGATTTTTAAAATTTTTAGTAATGTTTATTTTATTGAGTAAGGTTGTAGCCTTAGGCTACATCTAATTTTGTTGCTAAACTTTGTCCCTTATTATATTGTCAAAGAATGTAAAAATTTAATGATACTAGCATGTAATTTGTGCATACGCACGGAAATGTTGAACAATATTGATAAAGAAGAACAAAAAGAAGAACAATTTTATGAGTATTCATTTGAATTTTTTTAAATTTAAATTATTATTATTATTATTCAAGGGAAAAAAATGTAGATTATTGTTCTGAATGTTGTATTAGGAATTTGATAGCATGAAACACTATGGTTGATAACAATCTTAAAAAAAAAACTGAAGTAATGAAATTGTTTGTTTATCAATTGCGATTTGAAACAAAAATAAAATTGAAATCCACATTTTAAAGTACCTCACGCCTAGTAATGCTAAAGTTTTGTATTATGTTTAGGTATGTAATGATGATAAAGTGGTCTTAAACTCTTACATATGAATTACTTATAGTCATATATTAATGTTAATGTTTCTACAACTTGTTGGATCTATTAATTGTCAAAGAAAAAAAAGTTATAGTGTCACATCTATTAATTGTAAAAGAAAAATGTTATAGTGGAATTATATTGAATCACATGAGAACTTGTTGCACCTATCAATTGTAAATTCAAAAATGTTATGGTGGAATTATATTAGATAACATGATGTTAAATAACAATTTTGCAAGTTATCTTACCACTCATTCTCAATCTCTTGTACACAATTGCAATGTTTGAATTTCCCCCTTTACTGAAGAAAATAATATGAATTAAGAGTTTTCTATCTAATTCTATCTGACATATGTTCTTTATACGTTTGTTTAGAATGTAACGGATATTTTTTCAAGCCTTTTTTATGGGTTCCCTCAATTTTAGCGTGTAGTAAATACTTATGCACCAAAATTTAAAAAAAAAAAAAATTATGAAACATGGTAAAAAAGTTAGACCACAATTGAAATTCAATGGATTTTCTCTAGATAAGAATAGATTTGATATTATTATAAAAATTTATAGTTTACCGTATGTATCTAGAAATAAAAACCACTTGCTCTTGCAAAATCTGAACATCCATAAACTTAAATACGTTGATATATACAACAAATAGCATTACAAAACAAAAACTAAACTTAGCTAATATAACTATTATATGGCTCAATTGAGGTGAATAATCACTGTCTTTCTTACTTTACAAAAACCAGAAGAGAACAAATATTACATATATGGGTTGTTTTTTATCTACTCCAACTTCTATTACATCCACGCACCAAAGTGTTAAGACCACAAAAACTTTCATGGATACAGTAGATAAAGCTAATACAGATAAAGTTTGAAGCCAAAACAAGATTACATCAAGAATTCTCTTAATTTTTTCAACTTCTCATTTATCAACATCCCAACCAAAGGGTATAATGAATATATATACACACACACATAAAATCAAACTGAAATGAAAGAGAACAAACAGATAATTAGAGAATAATTTTCTAACTTACCTAATAAAATTAGAAATGAAATGAATTGAGGACAATCATAAAAAATTGTAGACATGGACAACAAAAATAATAATAATAATAATAATAATAATAATTATATAAAGTTGAATACTTGTTTTTAGAAAAATAATACACAGATACACAAAATTAATTTAACCAATATACACAAAACAAAACTAAAAAAGTAACAACCCAAGAACCTTAATCAAAACCAAATCTATTGAAGTAATAGACCATTACTTTCAAACTCCCCCAAAATTAAATGAATGCCACAATTGCAAAAACAATCAAAATTTGAATTTTTATTTTTATTTTTATTTTATTATTATAGTTGATGGATTTGCTATGGTCTGAGAAGAATTAGAAGATGCAATTGTCCTCTTTCAATTCAAAGATGTTCCACCTATAGATGCCAACCTGTAGGCCTAAATCAATGAGACGTTAAGCAAACAATCAAACTCAAAAAAAATTTATGTTCATGACTTTGATTGGATGACTAGTCGAATGAAATAAAAATATTGCATAATAAATGTAAACACAAAATTTCTCAATTGCAAAAAATCAAACAATTGAAAAGAAATATGGTTTGCAAATATAAATTTGTATTGATGAATAATGAGTATAATCTCTATTTCAATTCTTTTACAAAAGAATACCCTCTGATTCTATCTTCTTTGAACTTGACTTGAACAAAAAATCTTCTTGACTTTAGTTGGAAGATGGATTGATCGATCTTCACAATAAATATATGGCTTTGAGCTTATTAGAGATTTATTGTCCTTCAAGTTCTTCAAGCCCTTCGAATGTTCCTCAAATTCCTCAAAGATTCTTCAAGTTCTTCAAAGATTCTTGAGACAGAATTTCTCTAGAGCTTGGGCCTCTTGAAAACTTGGTCTTGAAAATGAGAGAGGATGTCCTCTATTTATAGTGATTTCAAAGGATAAGCTCCACTTTGAATTGATATGCTTGAAAGTATGTAGTAGACTTTTGATTGGCACAAATTCTTCTTAGAGATAATTATCTATATTTATCTATTTTGATAAAGATCATATTTTGATAAAGATCATAATCAACAAAGATAAATAATTATCTCTATTTATTTTAATAAAGATAATTATCCATAAATTTTGAATAGGAAATTTATCTTTATGTTGTGGGCCAAATGACATGTGGCAAATTTTGATATGCCAATGTGATGTCAATTTGGATGACACATGTCATCATCTAATTTAATTAATTTAATGACATTAATTTAGAATTTGCCACTAAATTTTGATGTGGCATTTTATAATTGGCTTAAAATTTTGCCTCTTACAATAAAATATCTTGATTGAAGAACAATTACCAGTTGTGTGAAGAAATCGACCGTAGCAAATTTTGATGGCTAGCTAATCCCCAAAGTGCATTCATCTCTAGAGACATTTGAGTTTTCTTCAATAGAGGAGTAAATTTGGGCTAAATCTACCACTGCAATAGCTTGTTTATATAAGCAAAGCCAAGAATTAATGGGGGTTTTAGGAGTTGAGAAGACAACCAAGTGTTGACTGCCTAAACGTCAAGGTCATTGAGTCATAAACATTGTATTGAGATTCAAAATATTGTTTTGAGATTGTAGGAGAGTAAATGTTATCTTATTTTGCCTAACATCAAGGTCATCGAGTCATAAACATTGTATTGAGATTCAAAATATTGTTTTGAGATTGTAGGAGAGTAAATGTTATCTTATTTTGTTCACCATCCTTATCGGCTCTTCCAAGGCAAATCCATAAGTAATTTATTCATAATGGTCACTTGAAAGATAATTATGGTGTAGTCCCCATATTTGACACTACAATTAAGATTTTTTGGGGACACATGAAGTAAAATTGGACTTCAATTTTAGATTTGAATTGAACCATTAGAATGATAATTATGGAGTGGTCCCAACATAAATCTAGACATATGACACAAAATTGGTACTCTAATTTGAAATTATAATTTAAGTTTCTCTTAGATTCTCCTATTATTGTATATATAGATATATTGTGGGTTCTAGTTAGCTCAACTGGTAAAGTCTCTGATGGTTGTATAAGAGATCTAGGGTTCAATCCCCGCTTACACCAAAAACTGATTGGTGTCTTGGTATGATGATAAAGAGCTATATCTAGATATATAGATATATAGATTACTTGTTTCACCTATTATTTTATATATATAGACATATAGATTACTTGGTTATATTTATGAGGAGATTTAAGGTTTGATTCCTTAATTTTCATATATTTAAAAATTAAATTATCTTGTGTTCATATATTTCCGGAGTTGGGATTTGTGCATTTGCCTTTAGATGCATCAAATCCCGCCAAAACATTTATAAAAAAAAAAAAAAAATGAGATACCGTAGAGTGACCTGTAGTATCACTAAGTTTATTTGATCCTTGTTACTTGGTCTAGAGTAGGACTAGAAAGAAACAAATGCACGCAAAAGATATTAGAACACTATACTCCATAGTTTTTCTTTTTGAGAAAAAATACACATAAGAGAGAGGAAAATGGGTTATAATACAAAAGTACACCACAATTTCACTTATATATTATGAATATAAAAGAACTTCTATTTGTTACTGGTCTTTTATTATTATTTAGGGTAAATTTTATTTGTCTTGAAGTTTGGGTTAATGTCAACAAAATCTAAAACTTTTCAAAACTAAGCCAACTTTGTTCCTAAACACTATTAAGCTGGTTAGTTATTTTTCTCAATAGTGTTTAGGGACTAAGTTGGTTTCAAGAACCAAATCGTTCAGTTTTAAAAAATTTTGGACCTGATTGACATTAGTCCAAATATTAAGGCATGTTAATGAAATTTACCCTATTATTTATTTTTAATATTAGCTTGTTTGTCACTAGTCTTTTATTATTATTGACACTGCTTGTTTATGGAATTTAACACTATTTGTTAGGGTAATTTTTTTTTTTTGTCAATGTTTATTTTCAGTTTTCTTTGTAAATTGAGATTTAAAAACTAATTTTGTTTTTTTATTTGCTTCTCGTTGCCAAACAAGTTTTTAGTTATAGAAAATAGAAAATATTGTTTGAAACTAGAAAACTGGAAAAAAAAAAGTTATTACCAAACATACCCTTATTATTTTATATTATTTGATTGGAAGTGAGAGATAGGAGAGAAGAGAGAGAAATGATTATGTTTATAGCTTATATTATTTGATTGCATAGTTTATATTATTTTAATGAGTTTTATGTTAATATAAAAAATGAGATGTGAGTTGTGGTGTGCCTTTGTGTTAGAACTCATTTCCCTCTTCCTTGTGTGTGTGTATTTGTTTTTTTAAAAAAAAAAGAATGGGTAATTGTCCCACATTGCTTAAGAGAGTGTGTTGTGTGTAGTATAACTTGCCATACCCTCTTTTAAAAGTTACCATGGTTTTTGAGTGGAGTTGTGGTATGCTTTTGTGTTAGAACTCTTTTCTCTCTCCCTTGTGTGTGTGTGTGTGTATGTTTGTTTCTCCCAAAAAAAAAAAAAAAGAATGGGTAATTGTCCCACATTGTTTAAGAGAGTGTGTTGTGTATAGTATAACTTACCCTACTCTCCTTTAAAATTTACCATGACTTTTGAGTGGAGTTGTAGTATGCCTTTATGTTAAAATCTTTTTCTCTCTCTCTTGTGTGTGTGTGTGTGTGTGTTTATTTCTCCAAAAAATGAGATGTTAGGTGAATTGTAAAATAGTAGAGTAAAAAATAACTTTATAGAGTGTAAAATGACAAATTTTTTTCTAATGCTCTTACAAAGGAGAGTTGACGCTCTTAATCCATATCCCCACATTGCTTATCAAACGGGGCTGGTTATGGGAGCAAATAAAAGGTTTGGACCATTTATGAATTCAATCGCTTATATAGTAAAGGTTTTGGACCTGTTGGGTACGAGGAACAGTTTTGGATCCAATATACTTGTTATAACAAAAACTGAAAGGATGCCACAATTTATGAAGGCCCACACAATAAGCCCCTGGGTAATGGACTGAGATATCTGTTCGAGTGGTTATGTGAAATCTCACATGTGTGACTCCAAATGCTCTGGGGAGTTTCACACATAGAGAGAGAGAGAGAGAGAGAGAGAGCAACTTTTTTTTTTTTAGAAGACAATGAGAGAGTAACTTATCTATATAAGATCATTCTCCTTAAAGAACGTGGTATCAAGCTATTTGTAAAATCACAAAAAAAAAAAAAAAAAAAAAAAAAAAAATTTTTTTCGGGTTTGTGCGTGTGACTGTGTTTGAGAATAGCATAATTCTTGCGTTGCAAATTCACCTAGTAGCGTAAGGCCCACAACATTGAAATGGGCCTGCACACAGTTTGTTCCCAACGAGCCCAAACTGTGGGATATAGTCCAAAACATAGTAGGCTGCATGATTTTTATTTTCTTGTTTAGGTGGGTTATACTTATAGATGCTCGATTTTCATTTGTCATTAGTTAAGGCCTATCCTGACATCACATATATATCTAATAAATATCATATTATATAAACAATTGGGGTTTTATTTATTTATTTATTTTATAGGTAGAGAGTAGGAGATTCTTCTCTGTTATGATAACATCATCAAGGTTTAAGTGGTACGCGTAGTATTATTTATTATTATTACATGGTATGAGTTTACACAAAATACCTTATTTTTATTTTTTATTATTATCTTTTTTTTAAAAGACTGTGGGAGACGGTGAGAGATCAAATTACATATATGAGGCACCATATTAATTTTCGCATAACTCTATATGAATATTAGTATGGGTTTTTATTTAATAAAAATAATAACAACTACATGGCTCTATACAGGCATTATTATAGTTTTCTCTTTAATAAAAATAAAGTATTTTTGAGTTGTAACTTTTGAACATTGAATTTTGTTTATATATTTGTAATTTGGTACTTTGCCTTTATTAGTAATTTGTGTCAAAAATTATCTTTGTTCAATGTTTTAAATATTTATTATGAATTATAATTATAGATATATAATTATGTTAGGTTGCGTTTGTTTTGGTGTAAAATGATTTCAAGAAATTATTTTATACTAGCCTATGTGTTTGGTAAGCATAGAAAATTGAGTCAAACGGAAATCAATTTCCGCATTGACTGTAAAATAACCCTCCCTAGCTGGAAATGAATTTCAGTTTCCATTTTACCTTCAAATGATTTCCACCCTAGGAAAATGAGAGAGAGAGAGAGAGAGAGAGAGAGAGAGAGAGACAACAAGAAGATATCGCACCAGAAGCTGAAGCGTTGATCGCACCACCGCCCCCAACCCCAGATCGCACTGGTCTCGTCGAACCCCAGCACCGGCGGGATTGCGCCACTTGAAGCATAGAAGAGATCGTGACCCAAAGTTCACTGCCGTTCTCGTTCTCGACCCAAAGCTCATTGGCACCGCTGAGATCGCAACCCAAAGCTCACCGTCGTTCTTGTTCTCGACCCAAAGCTCATTGGCGCAGCCGAGATCGCGAACCAAAGCTCACCGCCGTTCTCTTTCCCTCCATTTGTCACTCTTTCTCCCTCTGATCTCACTCTTTCTTCCTCTTGCTCAATGTTTTTATTTTGATTTTTGGTTGTGTTAAGTGTATATTTTGAAATTTTATGTAGACAAATTTGTTTGAATGCTGAGAAAAGTGAAAATTTTGTAGGAAAATAGCATTTTTAGAATGTTACCAAACACCGAAAATCGTTTTCCAAACTATTTTCCATTACACAACTAAACACCTGGATTTCATTTTCCTTATGGGAATTCACTTTTCCCTACATTCATTTTACACTCGAAATTCGATTTACATTGAACCAAACGTACCCTTAGTATTTAATATTTATCAGTAAGATCTTATGATCCTTGTGCAGATCCAATGATCTGATCCCCGAACCTACTCACTGATCTTGTGTAGGATCTCGATCTTGATAACCTTCATTATAACCAATGAATCATTGTAATGCTTATCCATTTTTCTATGAAATGATTATCTTTCACTCAAAATATAAATACTAACATAATCATAATAAATAGCTATTAATAATTATCAATACTATATATTTCGTAGAAAGAAAAAAAGTATTGTTAATGGTGAGCTCATATGAGAACTAATATGAAGTTAGCAACAACAACAATTTGTGAAAGTGTTATAAAATAGTTTGTGCTTGTAGCATTACTATTAGTAGAAGGAAAATGTTAGAGATACAAAGTTTTTTACAAACTGTTGATGTAACGAATGGTTATTGGTAAATAAAAAATAATATTAATGGTGTGCCCATATAAGAACTAGTAAGAAGTTGACCACAATAACAGTTTGTAAAATGTTATAAAATAGTTTGTGTCTGTAGCATTACTCTTAGTAGAAGGAAATTGATAAAAATACAAACTTTTTTACAAACAGTTGATGTGATGAATGGTTATTACTAAATGAAAATATGATGTTAATGGTGGGCTCAAATGAGAACTAGTAAGAAGTTAGCCACAACAATGGATTGAAAAAATGTTGTAAAATAATTTGTGTCGGTAGCATTACTTTTAATAGAATACAATCTTAATAAATATCTATTAATGCATTACTTTTAGTAGAATACAATATTAATGCATTACTTTTAGTAGAATACAATCTTAATAAAATTACATCCCTCTCAATAAGAATGCTTCTCCATGCATATGGGGTAGAGGCTGATTCTTTGGCATCCAAAATAGAGCCATTTGGAAAAAACCTCGCCTTGAAAACTCTGAAGATCAAAGAATTGTCATCATGAAGAAGTCGCCATGTGAGTTTCGCCAACATTGCTTCATTAAACATGGTGAGGTCCTTAAACCCCATTCCTCCTTGATCTTTATGATTGCACAACACATCCCATCTAACCTAGTGTACTTTCCTCCGGTCACCCCGTTGACCCCACCAAAACTTCCAAATAAGAGTTTCAATCTCATGACATAAGGTGGTTGGTAATTTGAAGCAACTCATCGCATAAGTTGGGATTGCTTGAATGACTGATTTTATTAGGACTTCTCTTCCTGCTTGAGATAATAACTTTCCTTCCCATCCTTGTAATCTTTTCCACACTTTTTGTTTTAATTGATCAAAATTGGCTCTCTTGTTTCTTCCCACCAGAGCGGGTAGACCTAAATAAGCCTCATATTGTTTCATCTCTGATACTCCCAACTCTTCCATAATCTCAGCTTGCATCCCCAATGGGGTGGACTTACTAAAAAACAACGCTGTTTTCTCTTTATTTAACTTTTGGCCTGAGACCCTTTCATAAGTAGAGAGTATTTTAAGTATCTTTTGACATTCAAGTCTGCTAGCTTCTCATGGACCATCTTACCACACCCCTGATAATCCTCCTCATCCTGTGCCATCGAAGACTGATAATTTTGGGATGCTCCCATCCGGGCCCTCTTACCACATCCTCGTTGATCCCCCTCATGGACCATCTTACCACACCCCCGATAATCCCCCTCATCCTGTGCCATCGAAGACTAATAATTTTGGGACGCTCCCATCCGGGCCCTCTTACCACATCCTCGTTGATCCCCCTTATGGACCATCTTACCACACCCTCGATAATCCCCCTCATCTTGTACCTTCCAAGATTGATATTGTGGTGCATTAGAACCTTGAGTTGTGAAATTTCTTTTTATAATCCAAGCTAATAAATAATGGTTAATGCATTGTTAGATTGTTAAAAGGTATCAAATTTTTTTGCATCTATTTTCCATTTTTCTATATCATATAATTTCTTTTCTCCATTGCCATATTTTTTTTCCTCTCTTAGCTGCCCCTACTAACTAGAACACATTAAAAGTATGGTTTTAAAAATTGGTACGGTTAAAGAATTGATTTTGCTCTTGGACCAATTTTACTTGATTTTAAGGCTTTTTACCGAACCAAATTGGTGCTAGTTTCCTGCTAAACCGGTTGAATTGGCCTGTCTGATTCAATTCTTAAAGCTATGATTAAAAGTACCAAATTTTTTAATGATTCATTAGTTGCAGTATGATAAATTGTCACATCTAAGAAAAGCTTACAAGTTGATAGTGTACATCAAATCCATGCTAATAATTTACTAATTCTTATTGAATCCATCAAGATATATTATTTGCAAGGAATTATAAAATTTGATTGCAAAAACTCAAATAAATTAATCTCCATCAATAGATGATTGGCATTACAATTTCACTAATTTTTCACATCTCTTTTTTGTGTTGTAATCTTTTTATATATAGGGAGTCATTCGTCCTTGCACTTTTGTCACCCAGCCTCGCTTTATGACAGTGGGTTCCACTTAACTCAATTGGTAAAGTCTCTGATGGTTAAATAAGAGATTTAGGGTTCAATTAATGCCTACACCAAAAACTGATTAGTGTCTTGATTTGATGATAAAGAGTTATCATCAGAAGCGGACATGTAGGTTGAAACTATCTCAAAAAAAAAAAAAAAAAAAAAAAAAAAAAAAAAAAAAAAAAAACCTTGCTTTATCACATGGCTTGAATTTTTTTTCAATGTACATGTTTGTGTAGCAACAAAAATCTTATCCTACTTTGCTTCAGTATTTCTTACAAGTTTCCTTCATTTCTATATTTTTGTTTATGAAATCTTTCTAAAGCATACAATGGTTTTCATAATCAATCTTATGTAGAAGTGTTTTTGGATGCCCTTTCCCACATTAAACTAATATCAAGCCAAGGTTCACCACTTAGCTTTTTGGTTTTTTTTTTTCTCTTTGGAGTTTTTTCTCTTCAAGATTAACCACGAGATTTAGATCTAGATCGAAAATAGATGAGAGAGAAAGAAAGGAAAATCTTGAATTTGTTGCCATACCCAGGAATGGATCTCAACATTTGGTAGGAAGAAAAATCAACAAGAAAAAGCAAAAAGGAGAAAGAGAGAGAAGATCTCAGCATTTGGAAAGTTGGAAAATGAGAGGAAAACTTAAAAAAATCAACAAGAAAAAGAAAATAAGAGAAAGGGAGAAAGGATTTCGGAATTTAGAAGGTGGGAAAATGAGAAGGAAAGAAATAGGAGAAAGGGAAAGAGAAGCTCAGGCGGATGGCTATGTTAGGGTTTGATTTTGTTATTTTTTTATTTATAAATGTAAATGGGCAACCCACTAGTACCCAATAGGTTTATCTATTAAGACCCATTTAATTAAATTACCTAATTGGTCTTTACTCATTTAAACCCAAATGTTTAATTGGGTTGGATCAAGACTTATCTAAATTAAGTGAATAATGAACGGGTTAATAGGTTTGAGTAAAAATTGTCATCCCTAAGTACAATGGACTAAGAACCATTAGATCGACTTCAACTCAAACATACAAAAACCATCTATAAATATAACATCGCTCACACACACATATATGGGATCTATGTGGATAGATCTTATGCATATTATACATATGGGATCTTTGCTTGCAAGACTTTGATTAAAATGAGTGTTGCAATCACAAATTGCACAAGAAACATTTTGTAATAGTTGTTGCTTCTCCCATAGGAAAAAATATACCTTCTCCTCCAACAGGGCCACAACACAGATACCAAAATTGTTGTAAAAGCCACAATAACAGTATATTTTTCACTTCATTGGCTAAGGTGATTGGTGTTTTTAATTGATTTTACTTTACTTTCTCCTGTCAATGCGCTTTAACAACAATGACACTGTTAGTTTGTTACATTCTATACGTAAAAATTTGGGATAAAAATTGTTATAATTCCTATAAATTTGTGAAATTTTGGGATTTCATTTGACAAATTTATTGAGAAATACAATTCTAGTGACTATCTCATTTCCTATGAAATGTGATAATTTTTATTACTATTACACCAGATTTAATTTGCCACTATTTCTTTCTTAAAACTAATTAATTCAAAATTTCATTATTTATTTCTTAAAAATAATTACAATAGGTAATTAATTTTAACAAAAAATTATTTATTCATCTAAAAAATGGAAGAAATGAACAATGATATCAATTCTATTTTGGATTTGATTGCAGCTATGTGAAACAAACAATGATATCAATTATGTTTTGGTGTCCGTTTTAGTTTATCTATTGGAACATAATTCACACACAATACATAATTAACCCATATTTACTCATTATTAATTAAATAATTAGAATCAAAGCAAAACAACACTGTTTTAGTTTTTTATTTATTTTTTATTACTTCAATAGAAAGGAGCAAACCAAAATTTGATCGAATGAACCAAAACAAACAGTAATTGGCCAAAATGATGTGGAATGGATCAGAATTTAACTCGAGGTGGAACGAGTTGGTCTCTTGTTCCAGTTTGCTTGCCGATATAGTATTTTCCCACCATTTAGTCAAAACAGCGAAATGAAATGAAATCCACAATAGTGGTGATAAAGACCTCAGTGGTTGGTAATAATAATTGCTTACGCAATACTTCGGACCATTATATTTGCTTGATCAATTGGTTTGCAAAATGTTTTGGTTGAAAGAATATATGACATCTTTGTCTGTTTGCTCAATTGAGGTAATCCATACTATTCTTCTACTTTGATTGTTCTTGGTGACATTAGATGGAAACCAATTAGTTTAGAGAGGTTTTTGTTTGTTCAGTCTCTTGTGATTGTTCTTTTTGCTCGATTCAAGTAAACTAATGAATTCTTCTAAATAAAACTAGCATTTAAAAAAAATAATACTACAATTTTAATATGAAATGATAACTTTTGATATTTAAAATATATGTACTAATAGTCTAATAGAATTCAATGAAAATTCCTCAAAAAAAAAAAAAAAAAAAAAAAAAAAAAATAAATGACATGGAATGGATCAGAATTTAACTCGAGATTGAACGAGTTGGTCTCTTGTTCCAGTTTGCTTGCCGATATAGTATTTTCCCACCATTTAGTCAAAACAGCGAAGTGAAACGAAATCCACGATAGTGGTGATAAAGACCTTAGTGGTTGGTAATAATAATTGCTTAGGCAATACTTCGGACCATTATATTTGCTTGATCAATTGGTTTGCAAAATGTTTTGGTTGAAAGAATATATGACATCTTTGTCTCTTTGCTCAATTGAGGTAATCCATACTATTCTTCTACTTTGATTGTTCTTGGTGACATTAGATGGAAATCAATTAGTTTAAAGAGGTTTCTGTTTGTTCTGTCTCTTGTGATTGTTCTTTTTGCTCGATTTAGGTAAACTGATGAATTCTTCTAAATAAGACTAGCATTTAAAAAAAATAAGAATACAATTTTAATATAAAATGATAACTTTTGATATTTAAAATATATGTAATAATAGTCTAATAGAATTCAATGAAAATTCCTCGAAAAAAATAATTAAATGGAAAAAAAATTAAACCAAAAAATCAATATGGTCCAAATAGAAGTGTAAAATTTTATAATTAATTAGCATACATTATGATATGCATGCTTACAAAATATAAATCATATTACTAATTTTGGTCCATATTTTTCAAATGGGTTAAAGTGGGACTATGTTTGTGTCAACCCAATATAGCTTGTTTATTAAATGAGTTGAAAACTTATATGGATCATGATTGCGTCAATGAACATGACTTGAAATGATAGGGACTAAATTGACTGCAAGTTGAAAATAATAGTTACCAAATTGATTGCTACCAAAATATAGTGACCAAATTGATTGTGACTTCAAAATATAGGGACCAAAATAGTATTTTTGCCATAAATAAATTGTATTAGGATTAATGAGTTTTGACATAATTATTAAATGGACCATATTTGGATCGACACGTAGTTGAATACTCTCATTGGCTTATTGCAGTTGGAGTGTGATATGATTCATGAGTCAACTCAACTTTGTAACATTTTTAATTTTTTCCAATGTTGTTACATCTTTGCCAAACAAGCAACGTGCCATCATTTTTTTTTCTCTAGGAAATAAATAAAGCAAAAAAATTTATTCTTATAATAATTTGTAAAAATTTTAAATAATTCATGGTCCAAGATTTCGCATTATGTATATGCATTCAGTGAATGGGTTACTCCATCTGTTCTCGAAATTATTATGGAACTACATAGAGTACCAAACGTACTTAGAAACTCCACTTTCTCTTAATTTATGTATTTCTAAATTTTGTTGGAAATTTGTTAGTGTAGAGATAAGAATTTTTAAATTGAATGCTATTAATACTTTAAGTGATGTCACTGTGAATTTTTTTTTTTTTTGAGAAAGATGTCACTGTTCTGAAAGTGACACCTAATTATTGTTTACTGTTCAAATTTTAAGATATTTAGAAGAACCACAGTCACAGTGGAGTTTCAATTTTGTTTAACCCAATTTAAATTTTAATACTAGAAATGTGCATTTTTTTATTGCGAGTGCAAGTTGTCATTGTTGTTGAAGAGAGTGTGTTGTATGTAGTATAATTTGTCCCACTCTCCATTAACATTCAAGCGGTACGTGACATCAAATCCATGTCACAGTACAAAGGAAATTATTATTGAACTACACTTTCAATTTCCATTTTTCTTGAAACAAAAAAAAAAAAGTAATTGTTTCCATATAAAGAAGTTATCGAAGCCTAGACGCTTATTCTTTTCTATTTTTTAATGAAAATGAATAGTTGATGTTGAGTGGCTGAAAGTGACACCCAATTATTGTTTACTGTTCAAATGTTTAGATATTTAGAAGAACCACAGTCACAGTTGAGTTTCAATTTTGTTTAACCCAATTTAAATTTTAATACCAGAAATGTACATTTTTTTATTGCGAGTGCAAGTTGTCATTGTTGTTTAGGAGAGTGTGTTGTATGTAGTATAATTTGTCCCACTCTCCATTAACATTCAGGCGGTACGTGACATCAAATCTATGTCCCAGTACAAAGGAAATCATTATTGAACGAAACTTTCAGTTTTGATTTTTGTCGAAATAAAAAAAAAAGTAATTATTTCCATATAAAAAAGTTATCGAAGCCTAGACGCTTATTCTTTTCTATTTTTTAATGAAAATGAATAGTTGATATAAATTGGCTGAAAGTGACACCTAATTATTGTTTAGTATTCAAATTTTTAGATATTCAGAAGAACCATCGCCACAGTGGAGTTTCAATTTTGTTTAACCCATTTTAAATTTTAATACTAGAAATGTGCATTTTGTTATTGCGAGCGCAAGTTGTCATTGTTGTTTAAGAAAGTGTGTTGTATGTAGTATAATTTGTTCCGATCTTCATGAACATTCAGGCAGTACGTGAAGTCAAATCTATGTAACAGTACAAAGAAAATTATTATTGATCGAAACTTTCAATTTCCATTTTTGTCGAAATATAAAAAAAAGTAAATATTTCCATATAAAGAAGTTATCGAAGCCTAGACGCTTATTCTTTTCTATTTTTTAATGAAAATGAATAGTTGATATTGAGTGGCTGAAAGTGACACTTAATTATTGTTTACTGTTCAAATTTTAAGATATTTAGAAGAACCACAGTCACAGTGGAGTTTCAATTTTGTTTAACCCAATTTAAATTTTAATACAAGAAATGTGCATTTTTTTATTGCGAGTGCAAGTTGTCATTGTTTTTTAAGAGAGTGTGTTGTATGTAGTATAATTTGTCCCACTCTCCATTAACATTCAGGCGGTACGTGACATCAAATCTATGTCACATTACAAAGAAAATTATTATTGAACGAAACTTTCAATTTCCATTTTTGTCGAATTAAAAAAAAGTAAATATTTCCATATAAAGAAGTTATCGAAGCCTAGACGCTTATTCTTTTCTATTTTTTAATGAAAATGACTAGTTGATATTAATCGGCTGAAAGTGACACCAAATTATTGTGTACTGTTAAAATTTTAAGATATTTAGATGAACCACAGTCACAGTGGAGTTTCAATTTTGTTTAACCCAATTTAAATTTTTACAAAAGAAATGTGCATTTTTTTATTGCGAGTGCAAGTTGTCATTGTTGTTTAACAGAGTTTGTTGAAAGTAGTATAATTTGTCCCACTCTCTATTAACATTCACGCGGTACGTGACATCAAATCTATGTCACAATACAAAGGAAATTATTATTGAACGAAACTTTCAATTTCCATTTTTGTAGAAATAAAAAAAAGTAATTATTTCCATATAAAGAAGTTATCGATGCCTAGAAACTTATTCTTTTCTATTTTTCAATGAAAATGAATAGTTGATATTGAGTGGCTGAAAGTGACACCTAATTATTGTTTACTGTTCAAATTTTAAGATATTTAGAAGAACCACAGTCACAGTGGAGTTTCAATTTTGTTTAACCCAATTTAAATTTTAATACTAGAAATGTGCATTTTTTATTGCGAGTGCAAGTTGTCATTGTTGTTTAAGAGAGTGTGTTGTATGTAGTATAATTTGTCCCACTCTCCATTAACATTCAGGCGGTACGTGACATCAAATCTATGTCACAGTACAAAGAAAATTATTATTGAACGAAACTTTCAATTTCCATTTTTTCGAAATAAAAAAAAGTAATTTTCCTTATAAAGAAGTTATCGAAGCCTAGACGCTTATTCTTTCTATTTTTAATGAAAATGAATAGTTGATATTGAGTGGCTGAAAGTGACACCTAATTATTGTTTGCTGTTCAAATTTTTAGATATTTAGAAGAACCACAGTCACAGTGGAATTTCAATTTTGTTTAACCCAATTTAAATTTTAATACAAGAAATGTGCATTTTTTTATTGCGAGTGCAAGTTGTCATTGTTGTTTAAGAGAGTGTGTTGTATGTAGTATAATTTGTCCCACTCTCCATTAACATTCAGGCGGTACTGACATCAAATCTATGTCACAGTACAAAAAATTATTATTGAACAAAACTTTCAATTTCCATTTTTGTCGAAATAAAAAAAGTAATTATTTCCATATAAAGAAGTTATCGAAGCTAGACGCTTATTCTTTTCTATTTTTAAAGAAAATGAATAGTTGATATTGAGTGGTTGAAAGTGACACCTAATTATTGTTAACTGTTCAAATTTTAGATATTTAGAAGAACCACAGTCACTGTGGTGTTTCAATTTTGTTTAACCCAATTTAAATTTTAATACAAGAAATGTGCATTTTTTTATTGCGAGTGCAAGTTGTCATTGTTGTTTAAGAGAGTGTGTTGTATGTAGTATAATTTGTCCCACTCTCCATTAACATTCAGGCGGTACGTGACATCAAATCTATGTCACAGTACAAAGAAAATTATTATTGAACAAAACTTTCAATTTCCATTTTTGTCGAAATAAAAAAAAGTAAATATTTCCATATAAAGAAGTTATCGAAGCCTAGACGCTTATTCTTTTCTATTATTTAATGAAAATGAATAGTTGATATTGAGTGGCTGAGAGTGACACCTAATTATTGTTTACTGTTCAAATTTTTTGATATTTAGAAGAACCACAGTCACAGTGGAGTTTCGATTTTGTTTAACCCAATTGAAATTTTAATACAAGAAATGTGCATTTTTTTATTGCGAGTGCAAGTTGTCATTGTTATTTAAGAGAGTGTGTTGTATGTAGTATAATTTGTCCCACTCTCCATTAACATTCAGGCAGTACTTGACATCAAACCTATGTCACAGTACAAAGAAAATTATTATTGAACGAAACTTTCAATTTCCATTTTTGTCGAAATAAAAAAAAGTAAATATTTCCATATAAAGAAGTTATCGAAGCCTAGACGCTTATTCTTTTCTATTATTTAATGAAAATGAATAGTTGATATTGAATGGCTGAAAGTGACACCTAATTATTGTTTACTTTTCAAATTTTTAGATATTTAGAAGAACCACAGTCACAGTGGAGTTTCGATTTTGTTTAACCCAATTGAAATTTTAATACAAGAAATGTGCATTTTTTTATTGCGAGTGCAAGTTGTCGTTGTTATTTAAGAGAGTGTGTTGTATGTAGTATAATTTGTCCCACTCTCTATTAACATTCAGGCGGTACGTGACATCAAACCTATGTCACAGTACAAAGAAAATTATTATTGAACGAAACTTTCAATTTCCATTTTTGTCGAAATAAAAAAAAAAGTAAATATTTCCATATAAAGAAGTTATCGATGCCTAGACGCTTATTCTTTTCTATTTTTTTAATGAAAATGAATAGTTGATATTGAGTGGCTGAAAGTGACACCTAATTATTGTTTACTGTTGCAATTTTTAGATATTTAGAAGAACCACAGTCACAGTAGAGTTTCAATTTTGTTTAACCCAATTTAAATTTTAATACAAGAAATGTGCATTTTTTTGTTGCGAGTGCAAGTTCTCATTGTTGTCTAAGAGTGTGTGTTGTATGTAGTATAATTTGTCCCACTCTCCATTAACATTCAGGCGGTACGTGACATCAAATCTATGTCACGGTACAAAGAAAATTATTATTGAACGAAACTTTCAATTTCCATTTTTGTCGAAACAAAAAAAAGTAAAATTTCCATATAAAGAAGTTATCGAAGCCTAGATGCTTATTCTTTTCAATTTTTTAATGAAAATGAATAGTTGATATTGAGTGGCTGAAAGTGACACCTAATTATTGTTTACTGTTCAAATTTTTAGATATTTAGAAGAACCACAGTCACAGTGGAGTTTCAATTTTGTTTAACCCAATTTAAATTTTAATACAAGAAATGTGCATTTTTTTATTGCGAGTGCAAGTTGTCATTGTTGTTTAAGAGAGTGTGTTGTATGTAGTATAATTTGTCCCACTCTCCATTAACATTCAGGCGGTACGTGACATCAAATCTATGTCACAGTACAAAGAAAATTATTGTTGAACGAAACTTTCAATTTCCATTTTTGTCGAAATAAAAAAAAGTAAATATTTCCATATAAAGAAGTTATCGAAGCCTAGACGCTTATTCTTTTCTATTATTTAATGAAAATGAATAGTTGATATTGAGTGGCTGAAAGTGACACCTAATTGTTGTTTACTGTTCAAATTTTTAGATATTTAGAAGAACCACAGTCACAGTGGAGTTTCGATTTTGTTTAGCCCAATTGAAATTTTAATACAAGAAATGTTCATTTTTTTATTGCGAGTGCAAGTTGTCATTGTTATTTAAGAGAGTGTGTTGTATGTAGTATAATTTTTCCCACTCTCCATTAACATTCAGGCGGTACGTGACATCAAATCTATGTCACAGTACAAAGAAAATTATTATTGAACGAAACTTTCAATTTCCATTTTTGTCGAAATAAAAAAGAAAAAGTAAATATTTCCATATAAAGAAGTTATCGAAGCCTAGATGCTTATTCTTTTCAATTTTTTAATGAAAATGAATAGTTGATATTGAGTGGCTGAAAGTGACACCTAATTATTATTTACTGTTCAAATTTTTAGATATTTAGAAGAACCACAGTCACAGTGGAGTTTCAATTTTGTTTAACCCAATTTAAATTTTAATACAAGAAATGTGCATTTTTTTATTGTGAGTGCAAGTTGTCATTGTTGTTTAAGAGAGTGTGTTGTATGTATATAATTTGTCCCACTCTCCATTAAAACTACCACGAATTTTTAGTGAAGTTATAGTATCTTTTTTCTTACGTATGTGTTTGTTTCTTAAAAAAAAAAGTCAATGTACTGCCTAATAAATGGTTCTTAGTCATGAGTCAAATTACAAGGGCCCATGACTACCTTTGGATTTCCCTCGGCTTTGTCATTTGATGTTATCCTTGATTATAATTTTGTTTTGTGGTAATATATCTCTTAGTTCAATAAAAAAATAGACATCTGATTTTTGACTCCTTTTATTTATTTTATTATTATTGTTATTATTTATTTTTTTACCTATTTATTTTTATTTAGGAAAAACCAACATTTGATTGCAAGGGTGCCAGATCCAACCATATTTGGCTAGGGGATTTGGGTGCGTGGTGAAAGTTTGATTACCAATCCTAACTTTGTCCCTAGTATATGCTATTAGACATACCAGGAAGATTGAGAAGCATTCTTCATTTTATACCCTTTTTGAACTCCCTCTTTCTCAACCATTTCCCTCTCTCATTTTTCTGTTGGTCTCCACCACACAACATGTCGTCCCGGCCTCCCCTCTGCCATTTTCATTTCTTTTTTTGTTTCTTCTCCCTTCTCTCCCGGATCCAATCCAATGATCTTCAAATTCTCGTGAAACTAAAATCCACCCTTCAAACACCTAACACCAGTGTCTTCGATTCCTGGGAATCCAGCAATTCTATGTGCAAAAATTTCACTGGAATAACCTGCAATTCAAACGGTTTAGTTACAGAAATCGAACTTTCAAACCAAAATTTAACCGGGGTTGTTCCTCTTGATTTAATATGCCAGCTCCAATCACTAGAAAAGCTCTCACTCGGGTTCAACCATTTCAACGGTCAAATTATGGCAGAATTGCAAGATTGCGTCAAGTTGCATTATTTGGATCTAGGAAACAACTTATTCAGAGGTTCGTTTCCAAACATTTCCTCTCTAAGCCAATTAGAATCTCTTTATCTAAACCAAAGTGGATTTTCGGGAAATTTCCCGTGGAAATCATTGCAAAGGATGACCAGTCTCATCCAGCTAAGCCTCGGAGACAATCTTTTTGAAGATTTTCAATTTCCAAACGAGGTGCTACAGCTTACCAATCTGAAATGCCTGTACCTCTCCTATTGCAACATCCAAGGACCAATCCCAGCTGGGATTGGAAACCTTAAACAGCTAACTATCTTGGAACTTTCCGACAATAACATGACTGGAGAAATACCTACAGAGATCGGAAAACTCGTCAACCTCCGGAAACTTGAGTTCTTCAACAACTCATTCACAGGAAAGCTTCCCATCGGTTTAAGAAACATCACAAAGCTTGAGCTGTTCGATGCTTTGCAAAACTATCTTGAAGGCGTTCTATCTGAGTTGAGATTCTTGAATAAGTTGGTGTCTCTGCAACTATATGAAAACAAGCTCTCTGGCCAAGTCCCATCCGAGTTTGGCAAGTTCAACAGGCTTGTGAACCTTACACTATATAGGAACAGCTTCACTGGTCCCCTGCCTCAGAACCTTGGCACTTGGGCCAAACTCGGTTTCATCGACGTATCGGAGAATTTCTTTAATGGTCCAATTCCACCAAATATGTGCAAGCAAGGTACTTTGAGAGAGCTTCTCCTGCTTCAAAATAATCTCACAGGTAAAATTCCAGTAACTTATGCCAAATGCTCCACGCTATATCGTTTCAGAGTCAACAACAACTTCCTTTCTGGTACTGTCCCTACTGGAATCTGGGGATTACCAAACTTGAGCATTATTGATATCAGCTTGAATAGTATTGAAGGTGCAATTACCTCTGATATAAAAAAATGCCAAGTCTCTGCAACAGTTATTTGCATCAAACAATTGTTTATCCGGTGCATTGCCCACAGAGATTTTCGAAGCCACGTCTTTGGTTTCGATTAAGTTAAATGACAATCAGATTTCGGGAAATATTCCAACCGGCATTGGTGATTTGAAGCGATTGAGCGTTCTTCATTTTCAGAACAACAAGCTATCTGGCCCAATCCCAGAGACAGTTAGTTTTTGTGAGTATCTCAACGACATAAACTTTGCTAATAATCTGCTTTCTGGCCATATCCCGTCTTCATTGGGGTCTCTAAAGACTCTTTACGTTCTGAACCTGTCGTATAATCAACTTTCCGGTGAAATTCCGAGGAGTTTCGCATCTCTTCCGTTAAGTATTCTGGATCTTTCTCACAACAGATTAAACGATTCACAGTTGTCCAAGGATATCATGGCACTTATCATCATTTGCTTAGCATTAGGTTTGCTCCTTTTGGTTGCAGCTTTGGTGTTCTGCTTCAAGTTAAAGAAGAGTGGAAAAGATCGAGACTGTTCGTTAAAGGACAAATCTTGGAATGTAAATTCCTTCCATATGTTGACCTTCATAGTGGATCAGATTCTGGATTCCATCAAGCAAGAGAACCTAATTGGAAGAGGTCGGTCAGGGACTGTGTACAAAGCTTTAGTCTGTAATGGTACTGAACTACGAGCAGTTAATCACATATTGAATACTGACTATGCTAGGAAATCAAAGGAATTTGACTCCGAGGTGCGGACTTTGAGTTCAATAAGGCATGTGAATGTGGTGAAGCTGTATTGTAGTATTACCAGTGAGGACTCATGTTTGTTGGTGTATGAGTATTTACGAAATGGGAGCTTGTGGGATCGACTGCACACGTCCCAGCCGATGCAGCAGCTTGATTGGGATACGAGGTATGAGATTGCATTTGGGATAGCAAAAGGATTAGTGTATCTACATTATGGGTGTGATGTGATTCACAGAGATATCAAGTCCGGTAATATATTGCTGGATGAGAATATGAAGCCAAAGATTGCTGATTTTGGACTTGCTAAGACTGTTCAAGCCAATGGTGGTGAGGATTCATCCCATCTCATTGTGGGAACGCATGGCTACATTGCTCCTGGTTAGTGCATTTTCAGTTGCTAAACATTAATGAATTTTTAGATTCACAATGCTTATATACACATGCATACATAACTGATGGAGAAATACTTGGCGCCTAAACTCACTAACTCTGGCATAGAATAGTATACATTCAAAAATCAGTTACAGAGTAATCCCACCTATTGATTGTGCCGTGCAGAATATGCCTACACATACAGAGTGGACCAAAAGTGCGATGTGTATAGTTTCGGAGTGGTACTGATGGAGCTGGTGAGCGGGAAAAAGCCATTAGAGCTGGAATACGGTGAGAGTATTGATATAGTGAAATGGGTTTGCAGCCGGGACAGTGCATTATTGAGTGTGGTGGATTCTAGGATCCCTGAGGTTTTAAAGGAACAGGCGGTCCGGGTACTGAAAGTTGCAAAGCTCTGCACAGAAACGCTTCCAAACCTTCGACCCACAATGAGGACCGTTGTAGAAATGCTAAAGAAAATTGACCATTGAAAATTGGCGGGAGATATGATTTTACCCGAAATGGTGACTGTCACTTGAAATAAGTTAACTATTTACTATTTTGGCTAGCAAGCTTGGTTATGTCATGTAAGTGCGTAACTTCCCTTTGACAAAACACAACCAAAAAAAAAAAAAGTTTTTGTGTTTTATACATTAAAAAAAATAAAGATGGAACAAAACGGTTCGTTTGGTCAAAGTAAAATAGAGAGAGAAAAAGAAGGGAAGGCAGATCTGAATAGAGCAAAGTGGGGATGGATAGATCGGAGTGAGGGAACTCAGGGAAGGCAATGCTGAATTTTTTTTTTTTTTTTTTTTTTCTTTTCAGGGGCTGTTTGAGTGCTGAGAAAATGAGGGAAAATCATCTAAGATTTGTTTTTTTAATTAAAAACAAAAAAATCGTATTAGTTGCCAAAAACTCCCTCTTTCTCTTAAAAACATGCCCTCTGGTGCATCATTCATGTTAGTATGATAATTTGGACAGCCCACTTGTCTGGTTTGATTTTTGTTGTTAATAGGTAGGCAACTTAAATTTCGGTCAAATCACAGGTAGGTAAGTTGTAATTTGCCCTTGATATTATATTGGTTCATTTTGTATTATATATTTGGATAATTTTTCTTTCTTTTTTCTTTATGAAATGTTAGGAACAAAGTCATGCAAGTGATTGAGAAACAAATTTCCAACTCAAGCTGAAAACTGAAAAATTGTAAAATAATTTATTAATTTTCTCTCTTTTTTCTTCTTTAATAAGAGAATATATTTTTCTATTGCTGATCATGAATAATAAGTGTTCATATTATTGTATGCTTGCAGCAAAACATTCTTTACAAGGCTCATGAGAAGTATCAATAAAAAATTAGAGCACTTAAAAGCACTGAAGAATTCGAGGTGATTTTTAGTTTCAAGTGTATGCGCTTTATTTTCATTTCACCCAATTGATTTTTAACTGTTCTTGTTTCCTATAGGTTGTTATGAAACAATTTAACAGTTTATATTCAAAGATAATGAAAAATATTTCTTTTGTTAATCCTTGATTTTGATGGTTGTCTTATGCTATGAGCAATCCAAAGTGTCTCATATACATCCATACTTGTGTGTTTTGTATCTTATTCTTATGTTCTCTAATACATATTAGATATTTTTAAACTTTTAGAGATACATAACTTCTTTCCTTTATGAATGTTTTTTAGTTGTGCCACTTACATTTTATTAAAATTAAAAATAAAAAAAAACTTACATTCTAGTCAATAAAAAAAGAGAGTAGTTCAAAAAAGAAGTCCAAACAAGATTTATCAAAGAATATCGTTTTGGACACATTGTGGGTAAAATGCATGTCCTCTTTCAAATTAACATAGTTAATTCTGAAAAAATGAGAAAGGAATTTATATATTGCTAAAAGTTGAAGCGTAGCGTTTAATGCTGTTTTTGCTCTCACATTGCATCACATCAACTACCATGTCTTTTTTTTTTTTTTTAATATAATTTGTCTTACAATTTTAAAATGGTTTTTACAATTTTCGACCCTATAAATGCAATCCACTACTTATTTATTTACTTCCACTATTACCCTATAATAAATCTAGTCCAAAGGAAAAACAAATAAATAAATAAAAAACGTTGAAGCCTTCAGGGTTTTGTGTGAGCCTTTTTTGCTATAAAAAAAAAAAATGTTGAAGCCTTCAAGGTTTTGCGTGACCAAATAGAAACGTGAGGAGACAGAGAGTTTGAAGATTGTAATGTGGAGGGAAGCTTAAAGAAAAAGGAAAAACAAAAAACAAAATAAACAAATAAACAAAAAAACAAAAAAACAAATAAACAAAAAAACAAAAAACAAAAAAACAAAAAAACAAAAACGTTGAAGTCTTCAAGTATTGTGTGAGAAAACAGAGAGTTTGAAAGCTACCCACCTTTATACTCTACCGTTTTGCGATAATGGCTGTTTATCTGATTTCCTTCTTTCCTGTATTCCTTTCAACACGGTGTATAAATACTGACAGAACTTGCATGCTTCGGTTGATGTATCTCTACATCTCAGTTCTTTTTTGCCCCATTATTTTGCTTTATGGTTTTTGTTTCCTTTATTAGATTTTATTATAATTCTATGTGATTCCAACTACTTAGTGTGATTGATTTCTTAGTATAGTGTTGTGGTGTTTGCTTCCACTGTCTACTTCAATATCATGATTGTATAACATGGATTTGGTTTTAGAATCAAAGCAACTTGTTTTCCTGGTGTTTCAATTTTCTACAGTAATTTTTCTGCATAATTGTGTTTATCGTGGTCTTTGGTTTAGACTTGGTTTGATATTCATGGTTTTAATTTTAAGTCACTGTGCAAGTGTTTTTATTTTGTCCCAAGATTGTGTTTTTTAATCGAGATTTATAAGGCTGCTATGGTGTGGCTGATTGTTTATTGCATCTTTTTTAGGATGTTGAATTTTTGATTGCTGGGTTTTTTAATTAGATCTCTAGCTACCTCTTTTGGGTTTGTTCATTTTGAGTTTTTTGATTGTTGGGTTTTTAATTCTATTTGCTTCTGCTATTTTTCAACAATTGATACTAGAACATACTTCAATATCATGATTGTATAACATGGATTGGGTTTCAGAATCAAAGCAAATTGTTTTCCTGGTGTTTCAATTTTTGAGGTATTTTTTCTACATAATTGTGTTTATCATGGTCTTTGGTTTAGACATGGTTTGATATTCATGGTTTCAATTTTAAGTCATTGTGCAAGTGTTTTATTTTGTGCTAAGATTGTGTTTTTTAGTCAAGATTTATAAGGCCTAAATCTCTCTCCCCACCTAAGATGTATTAGTTTCAACTTCCCATTAAATATGTAATCAACTTGAAATACTTCTGGAAAGTTGATGCATCCATTAAAATATGTCTTTCAAGAAGAGAAAAAACATTATAGTAAACATTTTATGCATCCTATTAATCTGGGTGATTCTTACTTGCAAGTTTCAACTAACCATTAAATATGTAATTAACTTGAAAGACGTATTGTAAAATGTTTTGCTCTTATTTAGTTAATTAGATAATTACATACTTCAAAAAATTAGTTCTTTAGTTCAAATTAGTTAAAAATTTGTTCTTTAGTTCAAATTAGTTATTAAAAAAAATAAAAATAAAAAGCAAAGCAAATTAGTTCTTTAATTCAAATATTATATAAATTATGTCTTTAGTTCTTTTTTGAGCAATACGTCTTCCACATATTTTCAATACGTCTTTCCCATTTAATATCTGAAGTTGAAAGTATGTAATTAATTTATGAAAAATATTTTTAATTAATTTTATAGATCTATATCATGTGAGAATGATATATTTTTAATGGCAATTTTTTAATGAAATTGGAAGGAAGACCTAAATTGCAGGAAATTTTTTATTTGCAGTATCTCGATCGGGGATATTTAACTTTTAAATTTGACAATTTTTAGACTACTATTGCATACTGTTCAATCAAAGGCATTTGTAAAAATGTTCATGCCCAAGCTAGTGATAATTGAATGATTACTCCTTATGTTACTCTGATCAAATAAGCTGCATTTACTCAAGAACTTCTCCACTATTAGATTTGGTCACATGTATTTATGGTTTCTGTTTCCCTCATTAGGTTTCCATGGTACTTTTTCTGTGTCTTTTTATTTTTATACTTTTCTTGGGAATTATATACAATTGAAAAGTTGTTTGACAACATTTCAAATGATCAAATGGCAATGAAACTTGATCATAGCACAACAGTAAGTTGTCAACAATTACAAACTTACCATTATTTGCAAAATCAAACATTGTGTTTTAATCCACAGACTATGTTTTAGGAACCACCGTTTTAGGAACCACCGCAAAAAGGATGAAATCGAGAAAAGTCCAGAACAGACTTTTGACAAAAAACATTTGAAGTTATTGATACAAAACCATCCCCACACACAAATAATGATCCAAGTGATCCACCCATATATAATGCTGATACCACAACAGTAAGCTTTCTAGTGCTATATTTATTTGCAAATTCATTCAAAAAAAAATATCTACAATATAATTTAATAAACATACTTTGGTGTAGGAAACATTGGAGAATTATGAAATCAAGAAAAAAGCAGATCAAACTTCAGACAAAAACACATTTCAAGTTCTTGATACAAAACCATTAACAAACGCAAATAATGATGCAAGTGGATAAAAACAAGAAGACAATGATGATGCCATCCCATCAATGAGTTCTGCCTCTAATGTTGAAGATGCGGAACCAAATGACGATAACATGTTCGTTCAAGATCTAATCAATCATCGAAAAGCTATAAAACAAAAGTCATCAAAGAAGAAGAAGCTTCAAAGATGCAAATTATATTGGAATTTTATATTTTCTTGCCTATATGAACTTATTTCAGAGTTGTATTATTTCTTCATATTGTGTCAAAAAAAATCAAATCAAATACTTTCCTTCATTAATAATAAAAGCTTTTTGGAAAATCAAATTGTTATCCAATTAAGCATTAGCACTGATAAAATCAATACCAGCCAGCAATTATAGCTACTTCTATTTCATGAAATATACTCATTTAAGTTTAATTACAAACTTCATTATTTGACAATCAAATCATCATCTTTTAATTTAACATCTAAATTAAACCACATCCTCCAAATCTATTAAAATATATATCTTTTTTTCTCTCATCTTTTAATTTTTTTTATTTATAAAAAACGTGTTAAAATACAAACAATGTTGTATTTGAAAAAAAAAATCAAATCTAATTCATTTTGGTGGATTTCATTTGATTGAGGAACCTAAATATACTACCACCAACTACTGTGTCAAAATCTTACCCATTACCACACATATACTACTTTCAATAATTGATTCATTAATAATTTTTAATATCAAATTTTAAAATTGAATGTCATTAGAAAAATAAAAAGACCTCTTTATGTTGCTCAATAGTGCTGTAACTTAACAGCCAAAAACAATATTTTATTTTACCTTTAAACATAATATACAAATTTTTATTGCAAAGACTCTTCAACATCCTTTGTTTTTTTATTATCTAATAAATCAGTTCATGAAAGTATATTACCTTCCCATTTATTTCAAAACTTACACCATCTCAGTCCGAATCAAACATGAAGCTTTCAAATCATTTGCCTCTCACAACCAAATACTTCAATTATGTATCGAATCAAACATGAAGCTTTCAAATCATTTGCCTCTCACAACCAAATACTTCAATTATGTATGACAATTTTCCAGTTTTAAAAATATAATGAACCTATCATCTCTTCTTCAAAATTTTCTAATATTCTTACAATTAAAATCATACAAATATTTTATTGTTATCAACTAAAATTATTTAAAAATCTATATCATGTCATCCTACTTAAACATAATTTATATGAATCTATTAAAAAATGGTGGCAAGTATATCTTTCATTGTAAAAAGGCAAAGGTTGAAGAGGATGAAGATTGAACAATTCAAACAACTCCTACACTAATGAACATCGCTCACACACTACTTCAAGGTCTGTCTTCAAGTAGCCACGTGTTTATGTTATTACAACATATCATGGGACAAGATATAAATCTAAAAAAAAACTGACAATTACCAAAATTAATAACTTTGTCTTAAGTAACTGATGTGGACATTTATCAATTTGCAGCTATTGACATGTATTTAATAATACATTTTTTGGGTCCCTGCTGTATAGATATTGTCATAAGAACGTCATAGATTGTGCTATTTAGCATATACAGATTATTAGGATAGGATATATATGTTAATGTCTTTTGTCCTGTTCTGTAGAGATTTATTTTCCCTATCTCTGTTCGTTTGGATGCCTTTCTTTCAGTCACTTCTGCCAAAATTCAATACTTGCTCATCAATAGATATCCAACGGTTGTAAGTGAACTTTTGTTGCTTGCTATTTTCCTTATTCAAACAGTCAAGAAAATGAATAAACTTCTCCCCTTCTCTACTCTTATTTAAAGAACAGAAAATCAACTCACAGGTGGCAGGGTAATACTTTCTTAATTACTTCATGATTTGCCTAAACGAAGTTTCACATTTCTTCTAATTGGGAAGTAGTTGCTTTGTCATAATGGTATGAGCATACTATACTTTTTTAGAAGGTAATTTAACTTAGTTGGTATTTTTGTTTTTTTCCTAAATTTTTAGTATTACATATACAAATTTAGAAATCATAATTTTTCTGGAATGAAATTTATCTTTTTAAATATGGGGATACAAAATAAATTGAACATGAACCAAATTGTAGGCATGAAAAGTATGTTTAAAGGAAAATAAACGTTTCTCAATTTTATAATATAGTATTAAAATACGTATTTTTTTAGCACATTAATTTCTTAATATGTGTTCTTTGTTTTAAAAAACAGCTGCAAGCGATTCAATCGGCTAACCAAAAAAAAAAAAAAGTTCTTCACCACATCAATCTGACTAGACTGCTTCAAAATCCTTTATTCCTTCGAAAAGATGAAGAAAAGCTCATTCATTGATGCTTTAGGGCTAGAAACAAACAAGCACTATTTTGGGTCGAAGCTCACAAATATTTTGTGCAAGATAAAACTAAAGCAAGAAAAGAAATCCTTCTTCAAGCTAACAAAAAAGGGGACAAAAATGCAAAATATGGACTCTCAATTGCACTCTTATGTGAATCAAATGAGGAAGGAATCCAGCTACTACTATCAATTCTAAACCAACAAGATGGGAAACAATTGCTGCAAAACTATCAACAAATTCTTCGACATACAACTTTTGGAACAAACACATTTTGCATCCCAAAAAACTAAGCATGCAAGAAAAATGGAGTGGGTCATTGGGATCATGACTACCCTTACCCTTGTGGAAACGAAAAATTACATGTAAAATGCAAAATGTGCTCAATTGACTTAGAAATGTACAAATTAACAAACCGAGTATGGAAGAAATTATGTTCCAAAAAATTAATTCAACAATAAAATTTCATCTTTTTATTTCAAATACTAATCTCTAATAATACAAAATAAATTCCATGACCAAAATCCAATCACCATAAAAAAAAAAAAAATTATCACACGCAACGTACGAATCTACAACTAGTGATAATTAAAATTTAAAAGAGCACCTGCTAAGTCATGTGATGGTAAAAAACAAGAAATTATATACGACACTCTCTCCGAGTCAGCATTCCAATCTGGTGGGACAAACCAATGAATGATTGAAATGTGTAAAAAAAAATCCAATTCGACGTTACCCCTCCAAATTTCAATTGCCCACCAAAGTATGGCCAAAATGGGTAACTAGCCATAACTTTCTAACTATATAGTTAGTAGGCAATAGTTACAAACTATATTTTTTACTAGCATCTCGAGTTTAAGAGGCTCGATTTTGGCCTATAAATCGAGTCTCAAAGACTCAATTTCCATGGTCTGATATGACATCTTTTTCCACGTGGTGACTGCCTGGAAATCGAGTCTCTAAAACTCGATTTACAAACCAAGAAAATTTAAAAAAAAAAATTTAAGTCTCAAAGAGAGAGAAAGAATATAGAGAGAGTAACCCAAACCCCAAATACCCATCAGACGTGACCTCTCAAGCTCAAATACCCATCTACAACCCAAACCCCAATCAGATCAGAGACACAACAATCTCAACACAATCAGATCAAAGACACAAAGATCTAAAGACCCAGATCAAATAGGAGCTAGCGCAGCCTAGGTCGTGCAACGTAGCCTAGGTTGGCGAGCCTGGCCGTGCGACCTAGGTCGGCGTGGATCGGCCTGGGCTGTCCATTTCTTCTTCTTCTTGGGTCAACCTGAGCTTCTTCTTCTTCTTCTCTCTCTCTCTCTCTCTCTTTCTTTCTTTTTTTCTTTCTTTCTGCGTCTGTTTCTGCGTTTGGCGAGATTATAAATGGGTTATAAATCAAGGTTTAGAGACTCGATTTCCATGTAAACGCCACGTGAAAAAAGTGCCAACTCAGACCCGATCAAAACATGAAAATTGTCCCTCAAAAACTTGATTTATAGGTCCTAAATCGAGTCCCTTAAACTCGAGATGCTAGTAAAAAAATATTGTTTGAAAATATTGTTTACTAATTATATTGTTTGAAAATTATTGTTAATTTCCCATTTTGGCCCCAAAGTATTCTAGAATTTTCTTCTCTCCAACCTGTTCCCATTTTCATATCTCTCTCTCCCCCTCCCCCCTTTCTCCTACTCTTCTTCACTCACTCTGTCATTGTCTCTAACGATAATGACGATTTGTTTTCCCAGATTTGCTCGTCAGTCTTGTTCTCCGCCATGAATGTGATTTATAGGCAATTTTTAACAAGCCTGATTGATGGGGTTTAGTTAGATTGCTGTTTTCTGAATTGGGTTTATTCAGTTTTGATAAACTGATGAGTTTATATGTTAAGATTGTGTCATTTTTTTCTTTTCTCATAAGTTTGCTGATTAAGATGGGAGCTCTAGTATTTTTACTGGTTCTTTTTTTGGTAATGGCCTGCAGTTTAAAATGTTTTGTTAAGTTTGCTGATTAAGATGGGAGCTCTAGTATGTTTACTGGTTCTTTTTTGGTAATGGCCTGCGGTTTAAAATGTTTTGTAGTTGTGTTATTAAGGAATTTTAGAGGAAAACAAAAAGGGGACGGATTTTTTATTTTTAAATTCCTAATTTGCTTGTTGAATTAATTTTCTGACTGAGATGAGTCAATGTAGTGTAAGGAGTTATTGCCTATTATAATTTCTCTAACTGAGCTAAGAAGCTTGTATTATAAAGAAACTACTGCTAGTTTAAGGCCTCTATTGGAGCTGATCTCCATTTATTTTTCAACAAAGCCAATGCCAAGCTAAGTGCCTTTCTCTTCTCTTATAGACCATGAAGTTTACTAGGTTAGATTGGTATATAGTTCTTATACTTCTAATAGAATCATGTTCTAAATTCAGGTTACTATATTTGCACTACATAGGTTATGCCTCAAGCATAGACATTAAAAATCCTTAGTAAGCTTATTTACTTTTACTAGCATCTCATTCAGATTAAAAGTAGAACGAGTTCATCTTATCAAATTCTGTTTCTTGTTTATGGCATCATGATATATGTGCCTTTGCTTGCTCTAGTTTCCTTAATACTATTTCCTAAAAAAAAGAATTCCTTGATACTGTGGCGTAAATAACTTCATAGGTTGCTTCTGTTTGAGTTAATTTTTGGTCAGTTAATGGCATGGGAGTGTAATATATCTAACCATGGGCATGCTACTTTGTATTTCAGTTGTGGGCCTTAAGGTCTGCGGCAGTGACTTGAGTGCTTAGACACTAAGGAGGAAGCAATTATTGAAAAGAGGACTGGAGATTATAATTTTAATGTTGTTGAGCCAAAACATCGTGGTGTCATTGATGACGACCTGTTCTGCAATTGACGAATCCATGTCTAGACATAGAGGGCACGCTGCTGATTCCTATGGAGGCTTCATAATTGTCCAAGTTTCAACCTCACAAACCCAAGCTTTTGACATATGGAAAAATGCTCAATTAGCTGCTTCAACGGATTGGAATTGTCTCATTCAGCTAAAATATTAGATAGTTTTATGCACGTCTTGTAATAGCTTTCTGAACAATATTTGTAATCTACTTATGAAGTGATTCAAACGTGTTGGAATTTATACATGCATATTTGAGTAGGCTTGTAGCAGCTTTTTGGATAGTTTTTGTGATCTACTTATGAAGTGAATCAATCATGTTGGTTTCTATATGTGCATGTTTTAGTAACTTATAGTTAAACATTGATCATATTTCATATATGTGATGTTATGTAAACTCTTTTTATGTTTGTGATGCTCCTACTATATGTGATTATTCTTTTCTCAAGTACGGGGCATTTTTTCTTCTAGAAATCAATTGACTAATACTAACATGACCTCACTGGAGTATGAAGGAAAGACACGCACTAGAAGGTATAATTAATTGACTCATCTTTATGAACTCTTTCCAACAATCTCATGCAAATTACTCATTTTCATGGTTTCACTTGTTCAACTTTAAAATGCCACATACATATGCATAAACCATACTGAAGTTGTAATATACATGCTACATTCTTCCATGGTACCAAGAAGGTATGATTAATTCTTTCAACTACTTAGTCACCAATTAAGTGAATTACATATGAAAGTTGTAATGCATGGGCTACGTTCTTCCATATTGCTAAGAAGGTATATTTCATTCCTTAGACTAAAAAATCACTACATCAATAGCAGTTTTGAATATCTTAGGAAAGGTTGAAATTGAGAGGAAGCTGGCCGGCAAACTTTTGCAAACAGTTGGGTTTTGAACAACCTTCTCAATTGAGATGGAAAGGTTAGTGCAATCTCTACCGCAGGGCCGGCCTAAGGCCCCACCCAAAAAAACAAATTCCCTGAAAAAAGGCTTCACTTCGAATGGTTAAAGGCCCAAATTTTTATAAAATTATATATATATATATATATATTAAAGGTTATACATTTTTTTTATTAGTAATGTTAAGAATATTATCAATTTTACTGTTGGCTTACAAATCACCATTTTACTAATCACAAAAAAAGTGATTTAAACATTCATTAGTTAGATTGATGAATTTCATCAATGAGAGCCAATGTCACATCATATTATAAACATTTTATAGTGCTTTTAGCACATTTTTCTTTTTCATTTCTATTAAAACTCTCAATGTACGAGATCAATAGAACCCTAACCCAATTGAAACACTAAAATGTTTCAAAAAAAAATGTTGCAAGTGTGTTAAATCATTAATTATAGATTAATCTCCCCTAATAATTTAAGACTTTAAATTTTGTAAACTGATATCCTACAAAGCCACACACTAAATAATATCTATTTCCCTCTCTTAAAAACAAGATATAAAATTAAAATTTAGATTTTAACTTAACTATGTATCATTATATATCCAAAATAAAGTTTTTTTTTTTATCACATATTTCTTTTTATTAATATTTATGATTCAATTATAATATTCAATTCTCTATATGAAATTAACATTAGTTTAGTTGGTATTATTCATCAAATTGTGTATGTGGGGCCAGAAAATCGGGTAGCCTTGGCCCACTTCAACCCAGGCCCAAATGGCCCACGCCGAGGACGCATGATGGGTCCGAGGATGACCCTATCCTCGGTCGTCCGAGACCTCGAAAAAACACGAGGACCGCCCCACCTCAGGACTCCTTGAATATCCGAGGAGGAGAAGGGCCCGATGCTATGCGTCGGCTACAGAAGTACGGAGAAGGGGCAAGCCCTAGGCTAACTGTCACCTCGGCATTAAATACGCTCACCTAACCCTTCTGGCCGCATTAATGGGGATGTAACCCCTTAACAGGGCGACATCAATCAGGGTGAGCCACTTGAGCACGGATATGACCTCTGATGGGACAGACGGTCAGAAGGGAGGCCAATAGATGATCAATAGGAGGAGGAAGAGAGGGATATATAAGAAATGTGAGCAAAATATAAGATGGGGGAGGAAAAAAGTGAGGGGGAAGAAAAAACCTCTTAAGCCATGGGCCGAGGAGCATCCCCCAATTGTAAATTGTTCTTAACATCTTTCAATAAAAGAAAAGTAGTTTATGCTTCATGCACGCCGGCGAGCGCCTAAACCTTCGATCCACTCTCTACAAATTCATTGTTCTGGGTTCGTTGGGCCTGGGGAAACCCATATCTTTTGGGCTACAAAAACTGACCCTACAATTGGCATCGTCTGTAGGAAGGATTAGTGCGCTGGCCGGCGCAACAGGCGATCGTTCTAAGTAATCATTCTACGGAAGATTGGTGGTGATGCCAAAAAAAAAAAAAAAAAAGGGAACTACCAAACAAACGTTGTAGAAAGATAAAAGTTCAAAGCAGAAGATCCAACAGAAACAAAAAAAAAAAAAAAAAAAAAAAAAAAAAAAAAAAAAAAACTGCGCATTACTTTATTAAACAAACAGTTACAATGTACAATCAGAGGCTCAGGCAGGCATGTTTTAAAACACTACTATTACAAGCTAATTCTACAATCAGAGGCCCAGGTGGACCTATCCTAGAACTAGCCAGAGGGAAGTGTCAACCCGTGCTCTTATTGGCATCAAGAGAATGGGAGAACTTGACACTTGAGTGGGGGAAGGGCTGAGGCTGGCTTGCTTCAAAGCCACCAACAACTCCTTTCTCGGTGCGGCGGAGCTTGAACAAAGCGAGGAGCAGATGCAGGGCACCGAGACGCCCTCCCCCGTGATGTTCCCTTGATTCTCTCCAATCCTCACGAGCGTTGGCCGTTGGCGACGGCAACGCTCGGGCACCGGCCATGACATGAATTCGCGCACCTCCTCCGTCGGGGGTGCGCTCCGGGAGAGACATTAGGTACTTCAGCGACATCCCTCCGGGCCACCGTGCATGGCACCATCGGGGTTGCGCCTAGACTCTGCCGCGCCGGAAGCCAGTGGGGTTGCGGTCATAACGACCCTTGGCCCGGGTGTCCTCACACCCACCCAAAGCCGCCTCATGTCTACCAACTCCGGTCACAATCCTGGCGGGGTTATTGAAGGGGCTGGGAGAATCGAAAGGACGTGTTTCTAACTGCGTTGGAAAGTTCATGGAGTATGGAGAAACCTTCCCCCGGAAGGCCTTATATAAAGGGTGAAGACTGGTGGAATTAATCCACACAGAATTCGAAAAGAGAATTGTCAGCAGTGCTAATCACGGAGCTACCAAATTCCAAGGTGACCGTAGATCGCTGATTTGTGCTAATTCACGAGGACATTAATGAAAGCGCGTCTCGCGCACCGAAACGTCAAGCGCGAAGCGCGAATAGCCGAGGGACGCCTCGTAAATGAAAAAGATGGGGGACTCGAGCTGGAGGCGAGATCAACGCCACGTGTAAGATCATAGTCCGACCCAAGGAGGAATCGTCTCCAATAAAGCGGTCCGAAGACAAAACCCCTACTTACAGAGAAATGAAAGCGTTAGACAGAACCAAGGCATTGCATGGTCCTCGGACTCAAGCCTATGGGGAAACTGACCGCTCAGCTATACCTGGGTACTAGACAGAACCAGGGTATTGCATGGTCTCGGACTCAAACCTATGGGGAAACTAGATACTTACAGAGAAATGAAAGTGTTAGACAGAACCAAGGCATTGCATGGTCCTCGGACTCAAGCCTGGGGAAACTGACCGCTCAGCTATACCTGGGTACTAGACAAAAACCAGGGTATTGCATGGTCCTCGGACTCAAACCTATGGGGAAACTAGATACTTACAGAGAATGAAAGCGTTAAACAGAACCAAGGCACTGCATGGTCCTCGGACTCAAGCCTATGGGGAAACTAACCGCTCAGCTATACTGAGTACTAGACAGAACCAAGGTATTGCATGGTCCTCGGACTCAAACCTATGGGGAAACTAGATACTTACAGAGAAATGAAAGCGTTAGACAGAACCAAGGCATTGCATGGTCCTCGGACTCAAGCCTATGGGGAAACTGACCGCTCAGCTATACCTGGGTACTAGACAGAACCAGGGTATTGCATGGTCCTCGACTCAAACCTATGGAGAACTAGATACTTACAGAGAAATGAAAGTGTTAGACAGAACCAAGACATTGCATAGTCCTCGGACTTAAGCCTATGGGAAACTGACCGCTTAGCTATACCTGGGTACTAGACAGAACCAAGGTATTGCATAGTCCTCGGACTCAAACTATGGGGAAACTAGATACTTGCAGAGAAATGAAAGTGTTAGACAGAACCAAGGCATTGCATGGTCCTCGGACTCAAGCCTATGGGAAACTGACCGCTCAGCTATACCTGGGTACTAGACAAAACCAGGGTATTGCATGGTCCTCGGACTCAAACCTATGGGGAAACTAGATACTTACAGAGAAATGAAAGCGTTAAACAGAACCAAGGCACTGCATGGTCCTCGGACTCAAGCCTATGGGGAAACTAACCGCTCAGCTATACCTGAGTACTAGACAGAACCAAGGTATTGCATGGTCCTCGGACTCAAACCTATGGGGAAACTAGATACTTACAGAGAAATGAAAGCGTTAGACAGAACCAAGGCATTGCATGGTCCTCGGACTCAAGCCTATGGGAAACTGACCGCTCAGCTATACCTGGGTACTAGACAGAACCAGGGTATTGCATGGTCCTCGGACTCAACCTATGGAGAAACTAGATACTTACAGAGAAATGAAAGTGTTAGACAGAACCAAGGCATTGCATAGTCCTCGGACTTAAGCCTATGGGAAACTGACCGCTTAGCTATACCTGGGTACTAGACAGAACCAGGGTATTGCATGGTCCTCGGACTCAAACCTATGGGGAAACTAGATACTTACAGAGAAATGAAAGCGTTAAACAGAACCAAGGCACTGCATGGTCCTCGGACTCAAGCCTATGGGGAAACTAACCGCTCAGCTATACCTGGTACTAGACAAAACCAGGGTATTGCATGGTCCTCGACTCAAACCTATGGGAAAACTAGATACTTACAGAGAAATGAAAGCGTTAACAGAACCAAGGCACTGCATGGTCCTCGGACTCAAGCCTATGGGAAACTAACCGCTCAGCTATACCTGAGTACTAGACAGAACCAAGGTATTGCATGGTCCTCGGACTCAAACCTATGGGGAAACTAGATACTTACAGAGAAATGAAAGCGTTAGACAGAACCAAGGCATTGCATGGTCCTCGGACTCAAGCCTATGGGGAAACTGACCGCTCAGCTATACCTGGGTACTAGACAGAACCAGGGTATTGCATGGTCCTCGGACTCAAACCTATGGAGAAACTAGATACTTACAGAGAAATGAAAGTGTTAGACAGAACCAAGGCATTGCATAGTCCTCGGACTTAAGCCTATGGGGAAACTGACCGCTTAGCTATACCTGGGTACTAGACAGAACCAAGGTATTGCATAGTCCTCGGACTTCAACCTATGGGAAACTAGATACTTGCAGAGAAATGAAAGCGTTAGACAGAACCAAGGCATTGCATGGTCCTCGGACTCAAGCCTATGGGGAAACTGACCGCTCAGCTATACCTGGGTACTAGACAGAACCAGGGTATTGCATGGTCCTCGGACTCAAACCTATGGGGAAACTAGATACTTACAGAGAAATGAAGTGTTAGACAGAACCAAGGCATTGCATGGTCTCGGACTCAAGCCTATGGGGAAACTAACCGCTCAGCTATACCTGGGTACTAGACAGAACCAAGGTATTGCATGGTCCTCGACTCAACCTATAGGGAAACTAGATACTTGCAGAGAAATGAAAGCGTTAGATAGAACCAAGGCATTGCATGGTCCTCGGACTCAAGCCTATGGGAAACTGACCATTCAGCTATACCTGGGTACTAGACAGAACCAGGGTATTGCATGGTCCTCAGACTCAAACTTATGGGAAAACTAGATACTTACAGAGAAATGAAAGTGTTAGACAGAACCAGGCATTGCATGGTCCTTGGACTCAAGCCTATGGGAAACTAACTGCTCAGCTATACCTGGGTACTAGACAGAACCAGGGTATTGCATGGCCCTCAAACTCAAACTATGGGGAAACTAGATACTTACAGAGAAATGAAAGCGTTATACAGAACCAAGGCATTGCATGGTCTCAGACTCAAGCCTATGGGGAACTAACCACTCAGCTATACCTGGGTACTAGACAGAACCAAGGTATTACATGGTCCTCGGACTCAAACCTATGGGGAAACTAGATATTTACAGAGAAATGAAGGCGTTAGACAGAACCAAGCATTGCATAGTCCTCGGACTCAAGCCTATGGGAAACTAACGCTCAGCTATGTTTGGGTACTAGACAGAACCAAGGTATTGCATGGTCCTCGGACTCAAACCTATGGGGAAACTAGATACTTACAGAGAAATGAAAGCGTTAGACAGAACCAAGGCATTGCATGGTCCTCGGACTCAAGCCTATGGGGAAACTAACCGCTCAGTTATACCTGGGTACTAAACAGAACCAGGGTATTGCATGGTCCTCAGACTCAAACCTATGGGGAAACTAGATACTTACAGAGAAATGAAAGTGTTAGACAGAACCAAGGCATTGCATGGTCCTCGGACTCAAGCCTATGGGAAAACTAACAACTCAGCTATACCTGGGTACTAGACAGAACCAGGGTATTGCATGGTCCTCGGACTCAAACCTATGGGGAAACTAGATACTTACAGAAGAATAGAAGTGTTAGACAGAACCAAGGCATTGCATGGTCCTCGGACTCAAGCCTACGGGGAGACTAATCACACAACTATACCTGGGTGCTGAACAGAACAGGGGCATTGCGTGGTCCTCGAACTCAGGCCAACATGGAGACTAACTACAAAATATCCCAAGTTAGGAAAGGATCAAGGCCCACCTAGCCTTTGAGACGCAAGAGAGCTGCCCATGCATACGTTTTGTCTCCTTATTATCGTTACTGGCGCAATTGGCCGACATACAATTCAAGCTAAAATCGTGCAGATCAAAGGAAAAAAGGAAAAGCAGGCAGCGTGTACACAAATAAGCAATTTAAATAAATATAAAGGGGAATTAAATTCGCATTACAATGATGAGTTCGTGAAAAATTGAATGGCAAGAGCCATAGTACGTAGAGGAGAAGCACAACAAAATAAAACGAAATGGCGTGAAAGTAGGATAAGCCGAGACGCCGGGGAGTCTACTCCTTTTGCTCAGGCTGGACAGGGGCAACCTCTGACCCCTCCGAGCCCTGGCCTGAGGGGACGGCCTGCAAGGGTACGGCGAGAACAGCTGCTTCCTCGGTGGTGGGGGTTGGACCATCGGAAGGAATCTCCACTATCTCTTGGGGCAACTCCTTGCTCGAATGCTCCCCCAGTTCAGCTGCCCCCGCCTCTTCAATGATTTCCCCAGCCTTAGCGCCATCAGGGGCGGCCTCGCGGATAGCGGGGGGGTAATACACGCTCTCTGCCTTCCATAGGTCGGACGTGGCCTCCACCCCAGCTTGTTTGAGGGCCTCAGCCCAGACCTGGGAACAGTATTGCCTACACACCCCCGGGACTTGAGCTTTGTAAAAGGCCTCTACCACAGCCACCCCATCAGCGTAGGCTGCGGTCTCAGCCTCCTCCTTGGCACTCAGGGCCATCTCCCTGCCATGGTCCGCCTCGTCCTTAGCCCGCCGAGCCTGGTCTCTGGCCCATTTGACCTCCCTCTGGGCCCCCTCGGCCATTGTCACCTTAACCCGCAGATCTGCGATCAGATCCCTCGCAGTCTGCAGCTGATCCTTCGCCTCGCCCAGGCGCCTTGTCTGCTCCTTAGCCTGGGCCTGGGCGCCCTCAAGACCAAACAGTGCACTGTCCCTCTCCCTGGTCACCACCTTCAACTCCTCTCGGGCCTTGGCGAGGTCAGCCTTAAAATTCTTCAGAGCCCCGGTAGCCTGGAAGCGCCAATCACGCTCCCGTTTGAGGGCCTCCCTCTGGTCGTTTACCGCCCCCTCCAACATAAAGATAGCTTGGACAGCCTGCCAGAATAACCAATGTGCTTTAAGCCCAACAAAAGAAAAAGAGTGGGAGAAGAGTCAAAGTTATAGCCCTTACCATCCTCACATATCGCTTGAGGCTGAGAAAGACCTGTTCACTCGTCAAAAAGTTAAGCTCGGCCATGTCTACTGGGAGCAGCAGGCTCCTCTCCAGCACGTCGACCACGCGCGCATCTTCGCCCTCATTGAAGTCACTGAGGGAGGCGTTATCCCTCAAGGGCTCCCCATGGAGCATCGGAGCTGGGAGCCAGGCCTAGGCCTCGGAAGAGGTGGCGTCGACTACCTGCCTCTCCTGGCCCTTGTCGCCTATTTTGAGCTGCTTGGACGGCCGCAGAGTAGTGTCCTCCTCCTGTGAGGACACCGTCTTATCCTCCACAGGCCTTTTACCCTTATCCTTCTTCTTCTTGGGGCCGGCAGGCATGGACCCAGAGGGTGAGCGCGTCTGAGAAGGAGAAGGAGAAGGAGGGAGCTTCTGCCGAGCGGAAGTCGACCTAGTCTTCGGAGGTGGAGTGGGAAGTTTCTGTTGGGACTCTTCCGGCTGGCCCTCAATCAAATCCAGCAAGTTGGTGGTGGGCTTCCTCTTGTAACCCATTCTCGACCGAGGAGGGGCTTCTGAAGCAAGGAGGTCTGCTTCGGTCAAATTGGGATCACCCAAGTCCCCGGGAGGGTCCTCGGAATGATCAAGCTGAGCGAAAACGTCAAACGCGTCCCCTTCCCCCTCTGGAGCTTCCTCGGCGGCCTCGGCGAACGGTTGGGAAGATGAGGGGACGGCTAGTGTGACAGCTTCCTGGTCGGAGGGCTCCTCGGGGAACGAAAATTCGTCCTCGGTCACAGTAATCCTCTGAAGCCGAGGATCGTTGGCTCGGATGACGTGCTTTGGAACTGGGAACGACTTCTGGGTAGGTTTATACCCCAAAATTATGTGGGCGGCCCTAACCTGATTGTCGTCCTCGTTTATATACACTGACGCCCTCAGCACCTTCTGCAAATCTTCCCGATTGACCAGATGGAAGTGACGCTCAAAAGCGTGCGGGTCTGCAAACGGAAAGCACCACCGCGTTAGTAAAAAAAAAGGAGGAAGAAAAAAGACGAGAACTTGAAACCCCTTCTGTTTCCCACTGCCCCACCTGGTATTCCCTCTGTTGTTGGGCAGTGAAGGCCATCATGCCACTCCCCTGACACGATGAGGAAATCCTCGTTGAACCCCTTGCTGGACTTAGGGAGGTACTGAATGAGCCGCACTCTGTCGTCTCTCGTCTTCAGGTAATATGACTTGTCCTTAAGAAGCTGAAGGTTGTAACACCAGTTCACGTCGTGGTGGGTCAACCTCAGCCCCATCTCCTCGTTCAAGGCTTCCACACAGCCCTGAATCTTAAAGACGTTTATCCCACACTGGGTGGGGGCCAACCGAAAGTGCATGAGGTAATCCCTCATCACCGGCCCTATGGGGATCGTCATCCCCCCTTCAAGGAAGGCGACTATGGGAATTACCACCTCGCCCTCCTGCCTGTGTATGCGCCACTCCCCGTCCTTACAATATCTCAGACCTACATTGCCGGGAATTCTGTGCTCGGTGATGAATTTCTCCATCGCCTCCGCAGTATCGACGTATTTCTTAAACCTACCCATCCCAGTTGACGCCCAAAAGAACTAAGAAAGAACAGGCGAAGTAGAAAAAAGGGTAAAGAGAAAGAGAGGTCAGAGAGAGACAGAGCGACTTACTGGAAAGAGGAAGAGCTCCTCGGACAGGCTTTTGTGCTAGAGGTGCTAGTGAGAGTGTGGCTGAACTTAGGAGGGGCGCACGAATATTCTTGATTACAAATGAGGAACAGGAAGAAGCGGTTCGTACGGGTATTTATACCTCAAATCGAGGAGCCATGCGGGTTTTTCCACCCATAAATGCGAGACGGACCCCCACCGTTGGATGGATAACGCCTCATTAGACGTGGGGAGCACAGAGCCGCCTGAATTTAATGATGGGCACGTTACGTGCTCCGAAACGTCAGCGACGTGCCTTGGACAGATGAATAGACCCCAGTACTGACGGGAGGGGTAGGGGGGGTGAGGCCGAAGATGTCAAAATCCTTCTCCCCACCCAAGGATGCGTGCAGCAAGATTTTGAGGGGCTATTGTGGGGCCAGAAAATCGGGTAGCCTTGGCCCACTTCAACCCAGGCCCAAATGGCCCACGCCGAGGACGCATGATGGGTCCGAGGATGACCCTATCCTCGGTCGTCCGAGACCTTGGAAAAACACGAGAACCGCCCCACCTCAGGACTCCTTGAATATCCGAGGAGGAGAAGGGCCCGATGCCATGCGTCGGCGACAGAAGTACGGAGAAAGGGCAAGCCCTGGGCTAACTGTCACCTTGGCATTGAATACGCTCACCTAACCCTTCTGGCCGCATTAATGGGGATGTAACCCCTTGACAGGGCGACATCGATCAGGGTGAGCCACTTGAGCACGGATATGACCTCTGATGGGACAGACGGTCAGAAGGGAGGCCAATAGATGATCAACAGGAGGAGGAAGAGAGGGATATATAAGAAATGCGAGCAAAATGTAAGATGGGGGAGGAAAAAAGTGAGGGGGAAGAAAAAACCTCCTCGGCCATGGGCTGAGGAGCATCCCTCAGTTGTAAATTGTTCTTAACATCTTTCAATAAAATAAAAGTAGTTCATGCCTCAGTTGTAAATTGTTCTTAACATCTTTCAATAAAAGAAAAGTAGTTCATACTTCATGCACGCCGGCAAGCGCCTAAACCTTCGATCCACTCTCTACAAATTCATTGTTCTGGGTTCGTTGGGCCTGGGGAAACCCATATCTTTTGGGCTACAAAAATTGACCCTACAGTGTATTTAATGTCTCAAATTAATCTTGATTTGATTAATATTAAATAATTTTTTTTTAAATTAATATTTACATATTAAAAGTCCTGCATTGATTTTTCGCCTTAGGCAGCCCCTGCTCAACTACTATGTTGCCATACACCCAATATGTAAAAGAAACTGCACAAGTGAACTAAAATGAAAATCGACATTGAACTCATACTTCCATTGTCTCGTTCCCTTTTGTTGCCTTGATACATCTAAAATATTTAGTCTTTTTAAAAAAAAAAAATTACAATCACTACATTTTTGAAAAGGACAAATGCTTTGTACATATACCATAGTAAATGTTGAGAAAATTTAATATAACATATTGGGAAATTAAAAAAACAAAAACAAAAACAAAAACAAAAGGTCATTTATTATATCCAACCTTTCTCAAAAATTGGTGAACTCATATTGGAACTCGTATTAGTTAGCGTGTTAAGGTCACCAATAAGGTGTGAAATGTTTTGCACATACACTGTAATTGGAGGTGTCAGGTGTGTGTATAGAAGTGGAAATAAATTTTTTTTAAAGATGTGTTTAAGATACACCTAATATAACTTTTTTCTTTCTTATTTTACAAATCTTTAAAATATACCTAATGTAACTCTTTTCGGACTCTACAAATATATATATATATATATAGATATGTAAAGTCATTCAGTAAAAGGCAAAATATATATATATATATATGTGTGTGTGTGTGTGTAAAGACTAACGAGTAAGTCCTCACAATAAAGACATTTTAACAACCCACACATTAATGTCAGTTTGTTAGAATTTTTTTTTTTTTTTTTTTAATATGAGTTTGTTAAAAGTCGGCTGTTGTAAGTTAAGGAACAAAATATTAATTAGATAGGAGATTCGATGTGATCACGACTTTGGAGTGGAATTTATTATGTGCTTTCGTGTTAAAATAACATTTCCTCTCTATTTTTAAAAAATAAAAATAAAAAATAAAAAAGGAAAAGAGGCGTGTACAGGCACAGGCACTAAATCCATATCCCCAAATTGGTTATCAAATGGGCTGCTTAAGGGATCAAATAAAAGACTTGGACCATTTATGAATCCAATTACTTATAATAAAGGTTTTGGACTTGTTCGGTCTGAGGAAAAGTTTTAAATCCGATATACTTGAAAGATTGTTATTAGGAAAACTGATAGAAAATGGTGGCTAAAAGTATTTGAAGGCCCACGCAATAAGCCCATAAGCAATGGAGGAGATATCTCAATTAGTGGTTCTACGAAATCATCTTCACAGTGTTTGGGACTCATACAGTAACTGTTATACTAACTACGAGAGAGTAACTTATGAAACCACTCCATAACTCTTGCCCTAAATTCGCTTGATACCCTAAGCCCATCGGCATTGAAGCGGGCCTATACACAATTTGTTCCCAATGAGCCCACATTAATTGGGATTTAGTCCATAACATTTTAGGTTGTGAGAGAGAGATGAGCCCAAATTAATTGGGATTTAGTCCATAACATATAAGGTTGTGAGAGAGAGATGACCCAAATTAATTGGGATTTAGTCCATAACATATAAGGTTGTGAGAGAGAGATGACCCAAATTAATTGGGATTTAGTCCATAACATATGAGAGAGAGGGAGAGAGAGTGGAGAAGAGGCAATGTGTGATTTAAAACCGCAAGACATAAGGCATTATCTATCATAATAATAATAAAAAACACTAGATTTAGAAGCGATTACAAGGATTGAAGAAAGAAATTATAATGTCAGGTTGAGAGATAGATTCAATTGAAGATAGTGGTACATGCTACTCCAATCTATGCCATGATCTGTTTATGGTTACCTAAGAAATTGTGCTTAGAACTAATTAAATGATGAGTCAATTTTGATGGGGTCAGAAAGCTCATGAAATAAAAAGGTTATTTAATGAAATGGAGTAAACTATGCAGATTAAAGATGATGGGGGGTGGGGGGTTGGGATTTAAAGGCTTGAAGGCATGGGGGGGGGAGAGAGATTTAAAGGCTTGAAGGCATTTAATTTAGCTTTGTTAATCAAACAATGAAGAAAACTATTACTTAGGACAAACTCCTTGCTGTATCATGTTTTCAAAGCTCAATATTTTCCTCATTGTTCTTATTTAGAGGTTGAAGTTTCTAATAACTCATCTTTTGCATAGCAGAGCATTGCACAAGTGAAAGATCTTATTTGAAGTGTGTGTGAGTGCTTTTTTTCTCCCAACACTATGGCCCAAGGATCCTGAGCCGAATAAAATGTTCTTGGTGGACTGGGCTCGATTCACCGCAACTAAAGGGCTGTTCAAGAATCGATTGATGCACAAAACAAACTTCCTACAATACAAATAGCCAACAAACAAGTATATCCGTATTGAATGACATTTTAACAGTAAAGGTATGCACAACAAGTGAAATATGATGCAAGAACAAGTTAGGGATCCCCTAATTAATTAGGTGTATTTTATTAATTTCCCTTAGTTGTGATTACAGCGCTCACTAAGATGTGGTGCAAGGTTCAACTGAGTTCAAAAGTTACAGACATTGATAGCTATTCAAGCTTCAAAGGCTTGTAAAGTTTGAATTTGTTGAATCCGAGCATGTACTATAGCGGCTACCTCTGGGATACCGGGAACGGTTCCTCTGTTTTCTCTTAAGTTTACAGAGTCTTTCCTATAATTTTATGAGACTTTAGATTGTGAATGCCTCAAATGATCTAATCGTAAATGAATTCTCTATCCCTTAGTCTGGATCTTCCTCCCCCTTATAGCATGGACCCCTTCCTCCTTTTATAGCACAACTTCGGGCTCTGAGGGTACTAACGATTTCTCTCTTTTGCCCCTTAGAGCTCGTGCCGTGCCAGGTTGCTCAGGGTCATGTCTTTTCCCTTTTTCTTCATAGTTTCTTGCTTTTTGGTCCGACCAAGTGAAAGTCCCTTAGCTAGTTTTCTATTTCCAAATTTTTCTGTTGGCTGGTCTGAAACTTTTTGGCTTTTTTTCTTCTCAGCGCTCCAGCCCTTTTTCAGTTGTACTCTTCCTTGTCACTTTCTCCAAATGGTTGGGACCAGGCTCCTGCGCGTACCTCCTGGCTCTACTGCATGTCTGGAGCATGAGACCCGCATGCCCTTTGTCTTTTATCTTTCTTTGAATTTGCTTTAATCTCACTTCGCACGTCCAGGGATCTTCTAACTCTAGGGGCTTCTGGGATCCTAACCCAGTTCTTCTTTCTGGGCTTTCTTCGGTTCGCTAGTTCCATTCCTCTGGGCTTCTTCCCCTTTCTTTCTTTCTTCTCTCTTTTCTTTATTTATGAGAGCCCAGCCTTTCCAGTTTTATTATTCATTTATTTTTTGTGTGAAAATGGGCCCAACATTTTTTTTTACTTCTTTGGGCCTTAGTTTGTGGCCATTTAGTTTTTGAACCTCAACAAAGTGGTTCAAGATGGAGTATTGGTAATAGGGATAATGTAAAGTTATAACTTATAACCCCTCATAAATTAAAAAATCTCAAGTTTGAAAATCAAACAATCGAAATAGTTTCACAAATATAATTTTGTATTGATAAATTTGTAGGTACAATTCTCTATATTTAGATTCTAATACAATAGAATAATCATTTAATTCAATCTCATTGGAAAAGTCTTCAATTCAAGTATAATGTCAGTGTAGTCTTGACTCAAACACAAGATATCCTCCACTTGGATTGGAAAGTGGATTGAAACGTCGTTGGTACAAAATTGTGATAAATTTCTGGCTATGTACTTGTTAGACATTTCTTGTTCTTCACATTCTTCGTATTCTTTGTGTGTTCTTCAAATTTTCTCTAAGGGATACATGACATTATTTGATTAATAAAAGTGTTTTAATTTAAAATAACACATGACAGCCTTTAATTAGATGGCTTATGTCATTTTAAATTAAATATCAACACATGTCAATTTGTGATTGGTCCTTAAGTATTCTTTGCAATTTTTATTTAGAAACACTTGAAATTTTCTATTGGTCTCTAAATAACGACAATAAGGCCCACTAAATAGTACGTGGCATCTTGTAATTGTTTGCAATATTTCTACTTTCTACACCCCCCTCACCCTCCCCCTCCCCCAATCCCCTCTGCTTTCCTCTACTCTTCCCCGTTCAAACACGTTGTTAAATTTGGAATATCATGATAAAACCTTTGATGTTTGAATAAAGAAAAAATAAAATACTATTTTTTTGCAGTAGAATATTCCTATTTGTTTGTTTGTTGTATGCGCACTTACATTTGTGAGCGTGACGGAGAGAATGCTTACTCTAATGATGAATACTTATAAATTTTATTGGTATTATATTGCACATTATAATAGTGAATAGGTTCTCCAAAGCAAAACCCTATTCTATCATGTAAACAAATATAATATTAGAGAGGAATTGACTTTCCAAAGTAATCTCAATTCCATAGAATAAATTTGCCATGATGTGGTGGGACGCGGCCCCCGGCAGCATGAAAGAAAGAAGCTTATTAGATGCGTGTGCTTATTCTTATCCTCAAATTCCAACTTTGATTTTCTTTCACTTTTCCAGTGGAAAATAACCAATTACACCAGTGAACTAATTGGCTGTCCAATTTGCAATTTGTCAAAAAATGCACTAAAACCATTTTGTTTAATATATAATATATAATTTTTTTTCCCAGTTGGGTGCTCATGATTCAGGCTATTGTTAGCCAATCCAAAAGAAAATGTCGGTGAAAAAAGCAAACGCAACCTATAAGGACTGGCCATGTCAGATTTGAGCAAATTCCCATTTGGCAAATCAATTCCAGTACTTTTGAAGAGTGGGCATCTTTAGCTTTGCACATCATCATTGAGCACTCCTATCCAACAGAGATTCCCATTAATTATGAGCAATGCTAGTACCATAGTATTTTACACCATTTTTATCAAAATTTGTCACTTAGCAAGTTATGTGTGGCTAAGAAAAAAAATGAAAAAATTCAAGTATTTCGGCAAAAATTGTGTAAAATTTTGTGTGCTCGTTAATTATAGATAGGCTGAATTAACTTTTTGGGCCTCTCTATAGGGCCTACTGGCCTGTACTAGACTCCAGCTATAGAACATGACATTTGGCAAGTTGTGGGACCAAGTGTGTGCTGGCAATTGTTTATTTGTTCAATGTTTTTTCCTTCTTTTTTTTTTTTTGTCTCAATTGTCTTTTTATTTTTTTGGCAAATAATCTAACTTTTAATTTTTTTTTTAGTATTAATAAATTCACCTTTAGTTTTTTGTCACATATTTAACATAAAAACTATCAAAATTTATATATTTTAATAAACACAATGCAAATAAGTTACTAAAAATAAACAATTTTCAAACTAACAACAAGTGAAATAGAAAAAAAAAATTATATGTAGAATCCACTAATTCAACTATCAACACCAATAGAGCATGAGTAATACCAATTTAGTTACTATAATTTGAGATAATTCTAGTCTCAACATTGAAAAGCTGAGAGAATTTTCTTGACTTGAAATAATATCCCTTAGTATTTGTCATGTTCAAGAATAATTATTGTCGTATTTCCTCATATGTACACATACTATATCTATCATGAGAGGAAAGAATAAAAAACTTTTTCTTTTTTATAAGCAGCAGATGAAACTCCTGGATTATTCTCTCTCCCATGACACATCACAGTTCTACAAAACCCTTGACAAGAAAGTGTAAAAACATACATACTGAGTATTGAAACAATATTATCTTTATTTCCAAAATAGCCAAAAAGGAAAAAAAAAATGGTTCTAGTAAGATGTTGATTCCATAAGGGGTAGCATAATCATTTTTATGAGTTTTTCTTTTCTTTTTTTTCCTATTTCAGTCAGCAACTAATAGTAATTATTAATAGGACCAGGAGTCTAGGAGTATAGAATTTTAGCGGCTTCCACACAAGTGAGGAAAGTGTATATAGACTAAAGGAATATGATCTACTCTGCCTTAAATAATAATAATAATTAATTAAAATAAAAAAAAATAAAAAATAAAAAAGGAAGATGATCTTTAGGTGATGTGCCTCAAGGTGATGCGTATGCTTGCACTAGGAGGTTCAAAAATATAATTGGCTCATCAAAATGATCCAACTTGGATTCAACTTAAGTGATAGGTCATCTGTGCACTCTCTCCCTCACCCTAAAAAGATCCTCAAAATTGTGGACTAATAGAAATTCAACCAAATTAAAACTTTAAACTTTTTGACAAAAAAAAAAAAATGGGGGGGGGGTGGTGTTGGGGTTTTGTGTGGTAACTGCTCTTGGCTTTTCAAAATTTCCCCTGCTTCTAAAGTTCTTAAACAGAAATCTTAACAAAGCTTTAATTAAACTCCAAACAACACTTCTTAGAAGCAATATTTCGAATTTTATTTTGAGTACCATTTCATATACTATCAGATAGTTTAAGGATGTCAAACAATATTTCATAAAATATTAATACATAAAAGTAGAGTTTGAAAGGCCAAAATTTAGTTGGAATTTAACAAGAATGACCGGTACAAAAAATTGTACTAAAATCGAATATGAGGTATTATTGTATTGGTTTACATACTGAAATAGAAAATTATCTCCCATTAAATAAAAAAAAATTTTAAAAAAATCCTTGACATACAATAACAAAACGAAATTCAAAACTTTGCTTAGACTTCATACATGGGTAAGGAAATTAATACCTTTTCTTGCCAATACATTTCTCCTTTAAGATCATTAATACAACTCACTTTCATAAGAACTCCAACCTTGCTTTGAGAAAACTGATTATGCTTGGCCTTTCTTTTTTCCACGTAATGAATATATTCTTAGCATATATGGTCATTTTAGGTAAACTGAAATAAGTCATTGGTCGTAGCTTTAGAGGTCCAACGATCAAATTTGCTCAAGCCCATTGAAATCAGTCTACATACATGTCAAGCACATCCAAGATAAAGTATTTCATGACAATTACATGGAACTTCCATCTCATATTTATTAGACTTTCTACATACTTATAGAATCCATATATTGTGAGATGCGTATTTTATGAAACAGTCTTATGAGATTAGTTTTTGACATCTAGATTTAACCGCTTAAGTTGGAAGCACTTGGGGGAAAAAATGCTAAACAAATGACACAAGGAAAACGGGAAATGTATGCCATATTAATCTTTCCTGTCTCCACCATTATCTTTCCTGAGATCCAAGCAAAAGCTAATGATAAAAGAAAAGTTTTTTGTTTCAAACAATCTGGTGCCGACAGATCAATGTCTCAGCAAAGTTGTCCTAAGTGAACGACATAGAATCTATACTATGAGAAATACTTTTGAATGTGGTCCCTAATTCAGACCAAACAAAATAAAGAATATGGTACCTTCTAATGCAAAATAGTGATACCCAACTAGTATTTTGTAATAGGATGTTATTCCAAATATAGCCACTCCATCTAGTCAGGAATCTACACACCGAGCAAAAAAAAATCAACAAATTCCATACACGTGCAGTCGTGCGTGTAAATAATAATCAAGAGCGGAACGCTCCAGAAAGAGAAAGTAGAGCCCCAAGCCAGCAAGAAGTACAAATTTGTCCCCTACAAACAAAAAACAAAAAAAAACCTTTAAATATAAATTTGTGGGCCCTATATAAAAAATGAAGTTAAACGTGTTATTGGTATTGGCTGATCCAAGAATAAAAGCAAAATAAAAAATAAATAAAAGGTTTGCACTGTATAATAATTTCTTAAAAAGAAGGCAAGGTGTATATGATTTTTTTATAATTATTTTAATCCTTCTAAACTATATATTTTCTAATAATTTTAAGTGATCAAAATCCCTATTTACTTTTTTCATACTTAGGTTATTTAATTGTTAATTTGTTCATGACTATATATTTATCAATTTTGTTTATATCATTTAACTGAATAAAATATATACATGCAATTACACGAGTTTACGAAGATATTTGAATTTAATAATGATTAGAGTAAGACTTAGGTACAGTACTTAGGTACTGTTACTTAGATTTTTATTTTAAGATTCTGTTATGTAGATTTTTTCTCATGGGATGGAAGTGTATTTTTTAATAAATAACTGTATGATTGAATTTTAAGAAAGAAATTTAAGGAACAACACCTAAAGTACTGTACCTATATTTTGTCCTAATGATTATACTGAGGCCTTATTAAATACTAGGTGAACTCATATTAAGGTAAATTTTGTGAGAAACCTATATGCCAACCACCCAGATAGTCTAGCACCTCCCTAGATAGTTACCTAGGGGTTGAAGTGGAGTGAAGAGGCTTGCGTAGTAAGTAGGAAATTCTAAACACATTAAAAAAACAAAAGTAGGTATGGATAATGAGAGAGTGTTGTACATGGATTTGCCTAAAAATGATGTTAGAGATGTCAATCTAATTCTAAGCTATATAAGCAATGAAGAACAAACAAGTTCAAATTGTGACTTGTCCTTCAAAACTATTGCACATACATTGTAAATGTCTTCTTAGTTTATAAAAGTTATAGTTTAAGGATGCCTATATAAGCTATATAAGCTATTCCGATAAAAGTTGCATTTGTTTCAACAAAAATTAATTTTTTAAAAATATTTTTCTCAATTGCAGGTGTTTGGGTGAAGAAATTGCTAGTCAACCTAGAAATAATTTTTTATTGACCCTAAAATAGAGGCATTTTGTGTGTAAAATATTTTATTTTTTTATTTGTAGTCCTAACATTTTACACCTCACTCAAAACTCATCAACCTAACCTCCACCCTCACTCTTATTGTTAGCAACCCAACCACTACCACCACCCCCACTGCATCACCTGTCTCTGGTCATTTGTAGCTAGCTGGTCACGATTTTCATTTTACCTAAACTTCTTCTTCTTCTTCTTCTTCTTCTTCTTATTATTATTATTATATGTGTGTTTGAGAGATGAGAAGATTTGTGAAAGAAGTAAAAATATGTTTTTCATTGCATTTTCAATAATGCAACCAAATACTTGAAAATATATTATTTTTTTTTTTAACTTATTTTCCCCTAAAAATATTTTCTATCAAAAAAAATGCAACTTAAGTAATTCCATTTAAAATTAGGCTACTTCTAGGCGATTGAACATATATTATATTTGTATTGTAATATAATACAGATATTTATGTTATATATTTCTTTATTTTATTACTCATATATATATATATATATAAGCAAAAACATCATGTGTGAAAGTATGAAGTTTTGCCATATGACACATTCTTGAAGAATTCTTCCATCCCTAAGGTAAAAGTTTTAAAGAATTGATTCATTTAAATTTTCACCTAAACAAAGCTTTTAATAAATTATTTTTTTTATAATTTATATTCCACAATAAATAATTTTATTTGCTTAGTATTTAAATTTTATTTTGTGTGAGAACATGAGGTTATGCCAGGTAGTGCATTTTTTGAGAATTCATTCATTTAACCTTCCACCTTATCTTTTTAATTAATGCTATGTGTCACTCTTCTTTAAAAGATTTTAGGTTTTAATGAAATGGTTCACTTGACCTTCCACCTAGATAAAGATTTTAATGAATTATTTAAATTTTTTCATTCATTTACCTTCCAACTAAATTGTGGTTTTAATGAATTATTTAATTTTTAAAAAATTTATGAGAATTCTATCATTTAGCCTTCCATCTCATCTTTAAGAGCATCCTTAACAAGAATGCTAAATTTTTTAGCATTTAACACTTTAAAAATCTACTTTATTTATTATACCATCTCACTTTAAAATCCATCAAACATCAAAACTTCTATATTTTTTACTATTTTATTTAAATAATATAAAATACTCATTAAAATAAGAATAAAACAACTTAACACAAACAATCAACCAACCACCTCACCAACATGAGAATAAAAAACTATATTTTTTTTTACAATTCAGGCTACAGTGAGCTTGTATTAATACAAGCTCACTGTGCAAGTATGCCAAAAATTTTACAATTTGAAAGTTTTGATGGAGTTGCTTTTTTGGTGTTTTGATGCTAAAATTTAGCATATACCCCTTTTAGCATCCTTAATGAGGATGCTCTTAAGGTTTTAATAAACTGGTTCATCTCATACATAATTTTCGAGCATGTAATCTCATATTTCAAACAAATTTCACTAATACATGCATAATCCAATTAGTAAGAGACTAATTACGTACTTAAATCAACATGTGTGTATCTAAAATCATCCAAACAAGTCATATAAAGGAGCAGAGAGAGACATATATTCAAATAATACAAAATCTCTTCAACATCCGAATTCCTTACATTCATAATTTGCCATTTTCAAAACCTCCAAAAGCTTTAATTTATTTTGCTACGAATAATTATTTGCCAATTGCCCTAAGAAGTAAGGGAAGTGAGGTAGTTCAAAAGGAAAAATTGTAATTGTCTTTTCTATTCACATCTTCCTTCATTTTTTTTCCTCTCAAATGTAGTTGATTGGACTCTATAGGCCCGAAAGAAAAACCATAAACCTTAACTTCTACTCATATACCAAACAGAATAAATTTTTAAGGGAAAAATACACAAATTTCCTATGTGTTTTTGTCCGTCATAAAACTCCTCAAGGTTTTGAGTGTTACACTTAACCACTTAGTATTGCACTATTTTGTGCGTAAAAAAAAAAAAAAAAGTCAGCTACACATGTAAAAAGTAAATTCATCACATGAGCAGCTCATTGTTGATTGCAATAAATGTTTAACTATTTATATGTAAAATAATACAACAAAGGATTATGCATTATACTCAAAACTATGAAGGTTTTGTGTTTTAGGGAGAAACCATCTCTACCATATTTTCATCTCTCATTTTTCATCATCCCTGAAATCATCACAACTAAGTGTGTGTTTGGCATTGATTATTTTTGCAAGCTTATTTTTACTATTTTTCTTGGGTCATTCTGCACTTTTTAATACTATTTATGGATCTCACTCTGTACTATTTCAACTAACTTTTACCTTTATCTATCGTAATTTCAGCAAAAAATTTATAATTTCAGTTAAATAAACTGTTTCTAAACGGACATTAAAAATAGCCTAATGGTCATCAGCATTGTCTCTGATTTTTAGCAGTGGCCATCCAACATAAAGAGATTGACCACATCGAGTTGAACTTGAGGTGCTGGTCAAGAATACAAATGGTGATTAGGATCAGTTGCAGTATATGTACAGAGGTCTTGTCAGTATAAAGAACTTTCACTGAAGTTATATTCTCTACATAAGTTAGTGGAGTATAAACATAAAGCTTCTTTATGCAAAGATATGCACCACTTTCTCTCTCTCTCTCTATCACCCTCGGTACTACTGCACGAACATTGCTTTTCATCATCAAGGCTTATTACTGCTGCACCCAATGATCCCCACAATCATTCCACTTATATACCTACTTCTCTTCCCCACTTCCTTCCTTGCAACAACCACCTTAACAACCTCTCAACCTCCCCAGTTCTCTCCCAAATGGCTCCTCAGTCTATTATCTTCCTTTTTGGGATGGTATTACTCTTATCACTCTCTTATCTCTCTCAAGCAATCAGCACTGACATGCAGCCTCAGTTTTTCACCCTCATGAAACAGTCTGTCTCCGGGAAATCCTTGGCGGAGTGGAATGTCTCAGCTGAAGGAAAGCCTTACTGCAACTTCCGTGGAGTTGGTTGTGATGATCAAGGTTATGTTATCCAGATTGATGTCACTGGTTGGGGACTTTCTGGTCACTTCCCAGCAGATGTATGCTCTTACTTGCCAAAGTTGCGCGTGCTCCGTCTCAGCTACAACAGATTCATTGGCAACTTTCCTTACAGCATCGTCAACTGCTCGGTCTTAGAAGAGCTTAGCATGCATCACCTGAATCAAACAGGACCACTCCCTGATTTCTCACCCTTGAAATTTTTAAGGATACTTGATTTGTCAGACAACCTTTTTGGGGGTAACTTCCCTATCTCGGTAACTAACCTGACCAATCTTGAGGTGCTTAGCTTCAATGAAAACCCGGGCTTCAACTTATGGCAACTTCCAGAGAATATTTCAAGGCTGACAAAGCTCAAACGTATGGTCTTGTCAACATGCAAGGTGCAAGGTCTAATCCCTGCAACAATAGGAGACATGACATCCCTTGTTGATCTTGAATTGAGTGGAAATTACCTTGTGGGTCAAATTCCTAAAGAGATTGGATTGTTGAAGAACTTGCAACTGCTTGAGCTTTACTACAACCAACTTAGTGGTTACATACCAGAGGAGATAGGAAATCTGACAGAGCTCATAGACTTGGACATGTCAGTGAATAAATTACAGGGCAAGATCCCCGAGTCCATTTGTAGCCTTCCAAAGCTCCAAGTCTTGCAGCTTTACAACAACAGCCTCAGTGGAGAAATCCCAGGTGTGATTGCAAACTCAACAACCTTAACTACTTTGTCACTTTATGCCAATTTTCTGACAGGTAAAGTTCCACAAAATCTGGGACAATCATCATCGATGGTTGTTCTAGACCTGTCAGAAAACAATCTGACAGGTCCTTTGCCACCAGAGGTTTGCAAGGGAGGCCAATTGCTTTACCTTCTTTTCCTTCAAAATATGTTCTCTGGAAATTTGCCTGAAAGTTACACAAAATGCGAGTCTGTTTTAAGGTTTCGAGTTAGTAAGAACCGTTTAGAGGGGTCCATACCTGAAGGACTTCTCAGTCTTCCCCATGCTTCAATCATTGACTTGGGTGACAATAACTTCACTGGTCCCATTGCTGATAGAATTGGATATCCTAGAAACTTGTCAGAACTGCTTCTGCAGGGAAACAAGATTTCGGGTGCTATACCTCCTAGTATCTCTCGAGCAACCAACCTGGTGAAAATTGATCTAAGTAATAATCTCCTGTCTGGTCCAATACCTTCTGAAATTGGCAATTTGAGAAAGCTAAATGCACTGTTTTTACAAGGCAACAAGCTTTCATCTTCCATCCCAAGTTCACTTTCTTGGCTGAAATCTCTCAATGTCCTTGATCTCTCAAACAACCTCTTGACAGGAAGTATCCCAGAAAGCCTATCTGAATTGTTACCAAACTCCATCAACTTTTCAAACAATAACCTTTCTGGTCCAATTCCTGTGTCTTTAGTAAAAGGAGGGTTGGTCGAGAGCTTTTCAGGCAACCCAGGTCTCTGTGTGTCAGTCAATGTGTATTCATCCGATCAAAATTTTCCCACTTGTCCACAGCCTTCCAACCGAAAGAAGCTAAACTCCATCTGGGTAATCGGAATTTCAATAGCTCTCATTGTGCTTGGAGCTGTCCTTTTCCTCAAGCGTCGATTTAGTCAACAAAGAGCTTCCATAGAACATGATGAGACCATGTCTTCTTCATTCTTCTCATATGATGTAAAAAGCTTCCATCGAATAAGTTTCGACCAACGTGAGGTCATTGAAGCCATGGTTGACAAGAACATAGTGGGACATGGAGGATCTGGGACTGTGTATAGGATTGATTTGAGTAGTGGGGATGTTATTGCAGTGAAGAGGTTGTGGAGTCGAAAAGCAAAAGACACAGCTTCAGAGGATCAGTTGTTCTTAGACAAGGCGTTGAAAACTGAGGTGGAGACTCTGGGAAGTATAAGGCACATAAACATAGTCAAGCTGTACTGCTACTTCTCAAGTTTAGATTGCAGCCTGCTGGTTTATGAATACATGCCAAATGGTAACCTTTGGGACGCCCTTCACAAAGGGTGGATTCATTTGGATTGGCCAACTCGCCATCAGATCGCAATAGGGATCGCACAGGGTTTGGCATACCTCCACCATGATCTGCTCCCTCCTATCATTCACAGAGACATCAAGTCCACCAATATCCTCCTAGATAGTGAGTACCATCCAAAGGTTGCAGATTTTGGCATAGCCAAGGTTTTACAAGCAAGAGGAGGGAAGGATTCAACTACTACATCATTTGCTGGGACTCATGGTTACTTGGCACCAGGTAATTTTCTAAGACACTCAAAAGGATTGCAATTTAATCGACATGAATTTTATGATGTTAAAATGTTGACGCTTTATTTTCTGTACCATGAACATACATTTTTTTTTTTTTTGAGGTGTACCATGAACATACATGATCGATCATAGAGTTGTTTTCAATTCTATTTTTAGCTGTTACAAATGTTGTTAGTCGTTTTGACTCAAGTAATCTGAAAAAATATTTGATTCCATAATATACTGAGTTGCATCTTAAGGCATATATAAATCCTATGAATACTAACTTTGTGTTGAAAATTTTCCATTTGCCACTTCTCCTTTTAATTTAATTTATTCATTTTGTCCAATTTTGTGTTGACAGCTTTATCACCAAATGTTACATTTTTATTTAATTTCTTTTCTCAATTTAATTGATTAATGTTTTGTGACAGAATATGCATATTCTCCGAAAGCAACAACCAAGTGTGATGTCTACAGTTTCGGAGTAGTGCTAATGGAACTGATAACGGGGAAGAAGCCAGTAGAGCCAGAGTTTGGTGAGGGCAAGAATATCGCATTTTGGGTCTCAAACAAAGTGGACACCAAAGAAGGAGCTTTCGAGGTCTTAGACAATCGATTATCAGGGTCATTCAGGGACGAGATGATCCAGGTTCTTCGGATTGCCATTCGCTGTACCTACAAGTCACCAGCCCGTCGCCCAACTATGAAGGAAGTAGTTCAGTCACTAATTGAGGCAACCCCATGCAGATTCGATTCTTACAAGTTGTCAAATAAGACCAAAGAAACACCAAATGTCACTAAAATAAAGAACCAATTTGATTTATGATTCCATGAGGAGTTTGCAAGGTTCAAGGTGATGTAATATATATCTATAGAAATATAGTCTCTCAAATTACACTAGAGAGAGAGAGAGAGTGAGACTCATCATAAAGGGAAACTTACTATGTAATTTTTAACAATAGCTTGTAGATTCTGTCTTTAATCTATATACTTCTTTTTTATTTTGTTTTCTGCTCTTTTAAGGATTTGAAGAAATTAGTCGTTATAACTGCTTTACAGTAACGCACAGCATCTATATTTCCAAGACCCACAACTGATATCATATCCTAGCTTTTGAGAACTTTGTTTTTTTCTCTTTATCTTTGCTTTTTATTTCATGACACTCATCCAAAAAGAAACTCCACCAAGGGCAGATATGTTGATCAGGAATTGAAGGTTGTGATTTGCAAAAAGCATCTTTTTGCATCAAAGTAGGTCCAGATTATGAATTAAAATTAAGGCATGATTGGTATGTGGAGGCCCCGCTTCATGGAAGCTATCCATTGGAAACAAAATGGGCTTTGATTGATTGATAAGCATTTTTGTATCCATATAAGAATTAGGGACAGATGAGAAAGCAGAGCTTTTATTCTTTGAACAACTTTTATTCTTTTTCTTTTTCCTGTTTCTTTCTTTTGTATTGGGTTTGAATTATTTTGTTAGAATGAAGGTGTATGGATGGAAAGGCACCAACCTTGTTTCACCGTAGATAGTGAGCCATGAGCCTCCACTTAACAAGGTGGAACGCACTTTTTCATCAAAGGTGTTCTGAGTGAGATACTGGATTCTTTTGTTTGTCTGAAATGCATTAAGTTCATATTTCTATTAGAGCAATGTGGAGCCATAAATTTAGTAATATGGCTCCACAAAAAGTTATTTTATCTATTTTATCTTCTCATTTTATAAAACACAATAAAATCATATAAAAAATACAATAAAATAATATATCTACTACAATAAAATAATATATTTACTACAAAGTAGTGTGGACACATAAATAAAATAACATATTTAATACAAAACAGTATGAACACACAATTTAATAATACTTTTTTTTAACCGATGAGCTACAATGCACAAGCACTTTTGACTGTGCATTGTAGCTGTGGAGCCAAATTATTTGGTTTTGGCTCCACTAATGTGGCCATAAATTTGTATTTGATGATATTAAAAATAGCAATATAGCTTTTTAGCACCACTAATACTAATGCTCGATAGTTTTATGCTGTTGTAATATCTTATGATGTCTACAATGCATTCCATTACAAGTGTAGTCATGACTTGGTGTAACATCTAAGTCATGGCTACAACAACATTGTTATTAAACGACTTCTAAATTTCTAATCTTCGTCCATATTTTTATTATAAGAGCAACCACATCAATTCGTCTAAAAATTTTCATCTAATTTACACTAAAAATCTACTTTTTCTATTTTACACTACCACATTTCCAAAACACCCACATCAGTCAATCTATTCTAATTAAATAATATTATTTATTGATTTATTATTATTATTATTTATTAATAACAGTTTCTCTCTTTCCCTCACCCACTCTCTTTCCCTCATAATCTATTTTCCTTTTTCAGCTCACTCACCTGTTTCTCTCTTTCCCTCGCTCACTCCCAGCTCACTCCTAGCTTGCCGATCTAGCTCGCCACCACCATCGCCTTTGCCATCAGTCGATTCGGCCTCCCTTTTGCTTTCGCCCTCCCTCTCTCCTCCACCACTAACCCTTCGCCTGCCACCCCCAACCGTCGACAGCAATGGAAGATCCGTCGGCAGTAATTGAAGACCCGACGGCAGCAGATCAGGCGATAGCAGTGGCAGCAAATCAAGCAGCAGATCCGGCTCTGTTGGGCATTTCACGTGAGTTTTCTGTTGAGTATGGTTTGGGTTGGGTTTTCCTGTGGGTTTGGACTATTTTTGGGTTGGGTTTCTCAGTGAGATTTGATTGATTCTGAGTTGGGTTTTCTAGTGGGTTTGTCTTGATTTTGAGTTGGATTTTTTAATTGCTTTTCCGTTGATTTTGGGTTAATTTTCTGTTGATTTTGGGATAGTTTGTTGTCGTTGATTTTGGGTTTGTCTTGGTATGAGATTTCTTCTTACTTCTTATTCTGCCGCGCTGGTTTGTTGTAGTTTGATAGAGGAGAGAGAAAAAAAGAATTAAAAAATCATTTACAAGGTGAACAGTAACCGTGCATATATAAACGGTTACTGTTCATTTACACGGCCATGGTGTATATTTACACATCTTTACAAAGACTAATGTGGGTGTTTTTTGAGTTAGAATGTGTAAAATTGGTACTTTTTTCTATTTTAGAATATTATAGATGAGCTAATGTGGTTGCTCTAAGTTCAAATACTCTATCTGCAATGCATTTCACCTAGATATTTTACATCTTGTTTTATATATGCAGCTATAAGTTAATAACTAGGTAAAATTGTAGAAAACATTTAAGCTGATCTAGTAATTGATCAACTTGCAAATATTTTTATTCGTTTAGCAAGTCCACAATAAGATCCTTCCCCTTCTTTTCTTCCTAAACATTTCTTCCAAGACTTCAAACAAAAAATCAAAAGTCCTTTAATATCAAAGTACAATATTGAGTTCAAAATTCAACTGCTAATCATGAGTTTGTACTTTTTATTCATTCTGCCTTAAGGCAACCTGTGACAGGCATATATCCTGGCAACAAGTCGTGTTTCTCATCCGATTATCTGAACACGAGGGCGCACATTGCACGTGTATGTGCGTGTGACTGTGTGTGTCCCAAGTCCCAACTTTGCAAGTGGTCCGCGGGGTCCCTTAGAAGAATAGATTCATGGAGGCAAATATTTCCTTTGGCTTGGTGGACAGTCCATAAACAAAAAGCAAGGAATTTTGATGAAACGAATAGTTCTTGAATGAAAAGACAGGGTATCAACTCTATCAAGGCATGACTAGCTGTAATTACAAGCTACATTTCGGGACAGATATGTCCTCCATAAGTACAGGAAGCAAAATGATCAACTACAGGGAACTCAGCACATTTAGTTTTAGTACACGTCCTGTAGAATATGAATATAGTAGTATCATAAAAACCAGAACCATATTCTTCACTTTCTAAATTGTTTGCCATGATAGAGGATCTAATGATAACTTTCACTTAAAAACACATAATCGAATCAATTAATTAAAGTAATCTATGTTTTTTTGAATTTTACCTGTTTGCACAAAAAGAAAATGCTAATCTGAATGCCATTCCCACTGCCTGAAATGACAATTTAGTAGAGTAATTTAAAGTAACTATAGGCTACACACTGACATTGGCAAACAAATTAAAGACAATGATTATGGACTCGACTAGTGAGACACAAAATAGTATATGTATAAAAAAAAATCTATGAATGCAAGCCATTATTATTTTTAAGTGTAATGAGTGTGTTCCATGGTGCCACGATAAGAAATGCACCCCTATTGGGTTGCTTTAGTTATAGATTGACAATACTAGCAAGAAGAGCCAGTAAATAGGTAATCCGTTTCTCTACCCCATAGGACAATTGAGATTCACCGTTCTTATAGTGCATGTGGCCTAAAATTGACATCATCAAAAATAAGAAATAGTTTTTTTAGCCGCACTTAAAAAAGTTGTAGATACCCTTTTAATGATTTTTCCTTTTTCAAAAGAAACATGATGCATGCGCTTCTAGAGTTGATAGAGGAGTGGGTTTAAATGGTTGAGGATGCATTGGGACAATGTTTCAAATGTGCATTATATAAAAAGGTTCATGCTAACAAGTGCACTAGTTAATAATCCATTTTACGAAAATTTTGATACAACTTTTATGGGAAATGAAAAAAACTGTCAAAATATTAATTACATCTTTTTCATTTCCCATAAAAACTTTCTTTAAATGAATTATTAACCAGTGCCCTAAGGGCACTCATTAACATTTCCCTTATAAAAAATAAAAAAATAAAAAATTTGAAAATGGGTGTCATACAATGGTGAGACACATTCAAAATTACCATTAATTTGCATTAGCCTTCGTTTGGATAGTGCTGAAAAGCACTGCGTCTACGTTTCACTTTCTTCTTTTTTTTTTTTTTTTTTTTTTTTTAAGAAGAGCGTTTCACTATGGGTCCTGTGTAGGAAGAGAAAGCAAAATTATGCTCTTTCAGTGGGTCTCGTATACTGTTCACAGGACCCGCAAGTACTTTATAAAAAATTTTAAAAAAAAAATTTAAAACTGGATCCTATAGTACTATTTACCTATTTAAAAATTATTTTTAGTATTCAGCAAAATAAGCGGTACTCAAACAAACCCTTAATATTTTACCTCAAATGATGATTTTATCCAAACTTTTTTTTTTTTTTGATAGGTATCCAAGGAATATTTTAATCCTTGTTAGAATCAAGAACCTTTTTTTTTGAGGAAATGAAGAATATTTTACTCCTTGTTAGAATCAAGAACCTTTGGGCCAGCAGCCAACCATTCCACTACCACTGGGCCAGAAGTCCAATTCTCCCAAATACGAGGAGCCATGAATCTAGAGTGGAGCTTACTGCTTGAATTTTTAATTTATAATAAAACCAAGCCTATTGCCCAAAATTGACAATTTGTATTATGAATTGAGTCGGACCAAAAAATCCTCACTGCTTGCTTATTGGACCAGTAAAGCCCAAATTGCTTTTTTTTTTTTTTTTTTTAAGGAGAGCCCAAATTGCTCAATGATACAAACTGATGGACACTTATTGCACTCGTTAGTCCGGACCGTACCTAGTCAGTAATATTTCTAACGAAGCTAAAAAAAGACAGTAGTTTCTCAAAAAAAAAAAAAAAAAACCGGTACTAAGTTTTAGTTAGTTCAAAGGATAAAATCTCTTATGATTGAATAAAAAATTTGAGATTTATTTTTCACTTTCACCAAAAACCAATTTGTGTCTAAAAAAATAATAANAAATGAATAATACTACATAGTGATACAACGTTACAGGATTTGCAAACAAGTTGTCCCTTAATTGTTACTAAGTAAATGAACAAAATGGTTCCTTTGGATGTTTAAGGGGCTTTTTTTTAATTGATAATTTGATAATTTGGAAAAAGAGGATTTGAACTTTGGATGTCTAATTTGGAAATATTAGTAGATACAAACCAGCTATATAGAGCTATTGGTGGGGATATTTTGTTTATTTTGAAATTTTGGGGTATTTTGATTCCTTTGATAGTTTTATGGGTATTTCGGTCATAACAGTGTAAGATTTTAATAAAATTTTATGTGACCTACATTTAAATGATAAATGAAAATTCATGTCTTAAGGATTTTATTTGAAAATGTTATAGTGAATAACAATTTTTAAGCAACTCTCAATTGGTATAACTCCTTTTTGTTAATAAACACTTTAAAATTACAAGTTTTAAACTTCTTGATGGAAGTAGATTATGGAACAAATCTTAATTTAAAAGGGTCCCTAGTCTAGCCTATATATAGAGCCTCTCTCCATTAAAAGGATATATGTAAGGTAAAAACCATAGATTAGAAAACACATTTTATAGATGCACTAAAATATAATGAATCTTTTTTTTCTCTAAACACTTAAACAACTATGGTTGAAGATGTGTTTATGTTTGTTATTTGTTTTGTTTCCGCTAAACTTTAAATTTATCTTACAAACGGGCCTAGTAACTGGCGTAATCATCTCTATCATGACCAAGAGTTTGGCCATGTAATTACAAATTCTTATAATTGGGGTAACGGTTTCTTGGATATTGGGGGGGTAACGGTTGCCTATATGATGCTCGTCGAAGAATTCTCCATGCGTCTAATATTGTTGTCAAGCCGCAAGCGGACAGTGGCAAGAAGGATGACATCTTCCAAGTCAGAAAGAGCATGATCCCTAGACTCGAGAATGTGATCCTCCCCCTATAAACCCAAAAGTGCTAGACATGGTGCAAACCCCAAGATTCTCACCCATGAATGAAGTTGATCCATCTTTGCACACCATCATTATGGAAAATGAAGGAAATTGTGGGAAAAATAGTCCAACTTAGGCCCTATATAAACACCATATCATACCATTCTAAGGTTCGAGAGAAAAAATCTTACAATTAATTATATTTTCTTGATATTGGGTTTCACTAAGTTTTGACATTATATTGGTGCCACTCTGATAGTATGCCCTTACCTTAACAAATCTTTTCATTGGGCTCTGTCTAGCAAGTGTCTCACAATGATTTGTAGCATCGACATTCTAAACTCTTTGTGCTTAAGCTCAAAGTGCTCGTACTCTTCGTTCCTAGTCATATACTTGAATTATTCCTTAGGTTCACGCTAAACAAGGTTGAGAGATTTCTAGATTGGACTTTTTATTTCGCTATCCCCGCGTATTAAAAACCAAATTCGTTACTTTTATTTTGATAAGCAAATATACATTATTTATTAAATAAAAAAAAAGTCTCCAAAGACAGTACAATATATTCATTTGATTAAAAAGCTTGCAGGCAAGACAATTCAACTATTGGCAATTTAAAAAATAGAAGAGGAAAGAAAATGCGTAGAGAAGATGATTTGAAGGTCATGACTGAGGTAAGCCTCTAAAGTGCCTAATAACTAGTAACTACCCGTTGCAGGCCATAATGTTAATGTTTATCACTTTGTCCTGCACAAAGGTACTTTTAACATAAAAGGAAAACAGAAACTTAAACAACAAAATAATAAAAAATTGTTGCGCATCGGTGTGAGAATGTGAAGGCAGAGACTTTTGGTCATGCAGCCCATGCTTTGAATTTCTAGCCAGGGATGCTTCTTTTTTAGGCCCCTGGCAGGCTGGCCCTAAATGCTGGGGATTCGGATCTTGCGCTTTCCTGACAATAATCGCAAACCCAGTTCAAAATTAAGGCACAACAACAGCAGCTTTCTAATGAATACACACACACACCAAAAAATTTTAAAAAGGTCTGGCTGTCTTCTTACAAAACACTTACTAATAATAATTAAACACTTCATTGACTACACCCATCTACCTCTCCATATTTCCTTTAATGAACTATGGTTGTTACTTGTTACTATAAATAAAATAAATAAATAAAAAATTTAGTAATGTATACCCTTAAAGTATACATTAGTAAATTATTTAAAAAAAATTTATTAAAAAAAAAATTAATTAATTGTTTTAATAACTTTTTTAATTTTCCATAAAATATTTTTTAAAATGAATAGTTTTTTTTTTTTTTTGAGAAAGTTTTAAAATGAATGGTTAATTTATATCTTGAATAAAAAAAAATTAAAAAAAAAACTTATAGTTGTTACTACAATATTTGCTTTACGGATTTAGCTAATGTTTACAAAACTATTTAGTGTATATTTTTCAGATTTGGCTTACCTCCAATTCTTTTTTAGCTGGACATGTCCTTTTATTTTAAATATACAATAACAAATGGTAGTGAGTTTTAATCTCTATCTTTTATTTAGTCAGTGAATGATGTGGTAGTTTCTCATTAAAACAACAAAAATTAATTAAAAATTATTGAAGATAAACCAAACCCTATTTTTTCAATATGGCAGTTTGTGAGTGAATTTCATATTCGACAAAAAACACCACCAAATCAAATCATCCTCCACGTTTGGAGCAACAATTCTGTGGGGACTAGGGCTTCTTATTTGTCTTTTTGTTTGGTGGTCTCATGTGTTATGCCTACCTGTCTCACATATTTAATGGTCCGTTTGGATTGAGGAGAAGGAAGAAGAAGTAAAGTTGAGTAGAGTAGATTTAATACAAAATTAGCTTATTTTTAACCAACTCTACTCTACTTTACTTCCTTCCACTCCCCCCTCAATCCAAACAGGCCATAAATAAACAGCAATGGCCAATGGAGGTATTACTTACCTGTAAAAAAAATTTGTTTCTAATGAATAATATCTTCTTGTTCCTTTCCTAAAATAAAATTTAAAAATTAAAAACCTAGCCGACCTACAACGACGGCTTTGAGAGTGATTAGTGATAAAAATTAAAAAGCCATAGTAGTTGGTGGCAGGTTTTGACAACTATAAAAAATTACCTCAAAAAATAAATAAATAAAAATGGACTAATCTTTCCACTCCTTCAAAAATTAATTTTGCCTTCCCTTTCCATCCAAAAATCATTGCCACATTGTGAAAAACGACCACCTGCAAAATCTTTGTAAGTCGTTCACCTACAAATCATATCTTTAAGTTATTTTTTTAACATATGCTTTTCCCTCTCTCCAAAAGTCGATCAACAAACAATATTACATTTTTCCTTTTTCTTTTTCTTAGCCCTCATTAGAAAGCCACCTCTACAGCAATGGTTCAATTTTTATGAAATTTGACTAGGTCATTGCCGCCCAAAATCATCTCTTAAAATCGGCCACACCAACCAATGAACACTAAAAATTATCATAAGGATAAGAGACTTAAGACTTATAATCGTTTTATAAATTTTATGAATTTCAGCATTTGATCTAAACTTTCATTCTCCGCGCAACGTTTTGGTTATTTTTGGATTATTCATAAGATTAATAAGTTTTGGACTATTTTATTGGACATGTTATCTATATTAAGTAATTAAATGAAAATTTCAATAAAAATTAATTTAATTCACTCTAATTTTGCATTGAGGATCTATTTAGAATTCGTTTATTTTGCTGAAACTTAATTTTTTACTGAAAGTACTATAAATAAAGGTAAAAGTTAGTTAAAATAGTACAGTGGAACTCATGAATAATTCCAAAAAGTGCAGTGGAACCCATGAATAGTAGCAAAAATAAGCTAAATAGTAAAATAAGCTGATTTTTTAATTTAGAACCAAACGCACACTGAATGTCACAAATTAAATTTCAAATCTATCTCATTATATTTTCGTATTAACTGTCCCTCCAATCTAAATTATATTATTCTCCTACTTTCAATCCATTTTATTATAATGAGAATCAAAGTCCAAATATTGCATACCCACTTGTTGTAATAATTGAATAATAATTCTAAGGGCATGTTTTGCTCCACAATCCAAAAAATGGATGGACAAATGTTCAATGAGCCCAAAACAATGAATTTGTTAGAGAGTGGGCTTGAGATTGAACATTCAATGAGTTAGGAAGATATTGGTCACAATAGATTAGTTATTAGTGGAATGAACAAATAGTTTAAACAAAAAAGGCTCTCCTCGGTCAAGTCCGAGAAAGGTAAGTTCTTATATATTTCTCTTAGACTTATACAAAAATTACGGTTCTTTGTTACACAGTGATGTTTTCTCTTGATTTCTCCCCCGCCCCCCCACTCTGTAAGGGAGTTCATCCCTTTTTTACTTCCTTTCTTTCTTTCATCTTAGCCCTCCATATGTAGATCAAACCACTAATCTTCTCGATGCTTGTTCCATTAGCACATTTTTGAAGTCTTTGGGGGTAGCTGTAAGGCTGAAAGTTACTGTTCAGACATCACTTCCGCATTAGTGCAATCAGGGAGTTAGATGTAAAGCATTCAATGCAGTGGTAACAGATTTATTCTCAGATATTTCTCACTTCTCTTTTGTCTTATATATTTTTGACGCTTATCCATCCAAGCACGATTGCCTGCTGCCTAGTACTGGATGGGTAGTCGGACTTTAGTCCCCCGTACTATTGGCCGAGGTGGCATTGCTCCTCGAACAACATCACCTACTCATCATGTCCTGACCTTTTCCCCGGCCCAATATCTATCTGCCTTCATTTGCACTGGTTTGTCCTCGGATTATTTGATGTCCTCGGGCGCGGCTCACATCCCAATATTCTCATCTGGGCGCTTCATCCCTATAATAATAATAATAATAATAATAATAATAATAATAATACTTAGGACTAACCTAGACAATAAATTTTCAATTGTATGGATCTTAAGCGGTATTTAATGTTGAAAATTCATTAAAAAAAAGATAACATACTCATTTTATTGTGTTTTTTTTTGTTTTTTTTTTTAAAAAAAATATGAATAAAGCGTGTTATAATTTTCTCGTCATCAAAATTCAACTTATATGTCTCAAGATTAAATTATACAATTTTAAAACACAGATAACCATTTGTATATCTAAAATTTTAGAGTTCAACTTAAAATAATTTATTACTTATACACTCATTTTTATGAAAAGTAATAACTAATTACTTATAAAGTTTGAAATTTTACACTCTTAGAAGGTAACATTTTTTTAATAAAAGGATAAATAAAATAGAGGGGAGGGTAAATTTTTGGTGGGGCATGAGGGGACAGTTGCCCGTCCCCCTCTCAACTCCCTTGTTCAACCCTTGTTTGAGCCCAGGCACTTAATAGCACTACCTAATTCTCCCAAGAAAGATAGCTTAGCTTTGAATCACCTTCCTCCTCTTGTTATAGGGACAAAAAGTTAAAAAAAAAAAACCTTGAAAGTAGGAAAAATGCAAATTATTAGATGATAAAAATATAAATATATATATATATATGATTTATACAAAGAAATTTTCTGTTTTCATTATATGTATATTTATTTTATCGTAAAATCGTACATATTGTACAATACATAGACAAATGCTTTAAAATAAAATTTTTTGTTAAAATTTGTACTTTTTTTTTAATCTAACAAGTTGTTAGACTTGTTTTTAACACTAAATTATTAGGTTACTTAATTTGGCCTAATTAAATAACATTTTCATGAGTTTTTTTTTTTTCTCCTCTCTTTCTCCTATAAAATTTGAACTACATAGTACACACTTATACTTCACTTTAATATTTGCAAATTTATTTTCTATACTATTAATAAGATATTAATTGACAATATAATTATTTTTTATTTTTGTCATTATTGTTGTAAGTCCAAGAAACTAGAATGCCAAGAAGATTTTTTTTTTTAATTATTAAAATAAAAAGAATAAGACAAGATAGTAAATGTTAATGATGAAAATAAATTATTATTAGGCAATATGATGAAAATAAATTATTATTTTGGGTCATTTGTAATATATTATCACTTTTAATTTTAAGCAATTTGAATGTGTATGTTATTATGTTATAAACACATGCTAGTTTGATTTATTTAGTTAGCTTGTTAAATATTATTACATAAGTGATGAATAAATTAGTGATTAATTGAATATATTTAAAATACCATTTATATATGTATATCTATAATTTTTTATAAATTTGATTAAGTATTTATGTATCTTATGATACACGATATGATATGATATACTATATGAAAAAATCAAAAATTGATTTACAATACGATTCATGTTTTGATAACTATAATGTAAATTATGCTTTTGAAGCCAAACCAAAGTTTACTCTCACCTTTAAAAAATTTAAATTAGAAAAAAAAAAAAAAAAAAAAAAAACCTACTCTCACCTTTAAAAAATTTAAATTAGAAAAAAAAAAAAAAAAAAAAAAACCCTCCATCTTAACCCCAAGCCCTTATATGTAATATTTTAACACACAATTTAATGGTGGGTTTCAATATAAATTTAATTAATAAAATCTAATATGATGTGGGATGATAAAATATCGCTTTCTTAGTACTAAATTGATTTTTTTTTTTAATAAGTTGTACAGAGAAACCAATAAATCATAACAACATGCATTTTACGTCTATATTATCATAGAAAGTCAGTAACTTATTAGTGTAAATTTAAATTTTCTTTACACTCACCTACAATAATTTTTGTTTCTCAAAAAAAAAACCCACAAGAATTTGTTTTTTTTTTTTTTTCCTTTTTCTTTCCCTTAGGAGTTAGGCCCCTTCAAAGTGATATTCCAACCCACAATTTAGTTTTAAAATAATCTCATGATGAGATAAAAAGAATATATTGGTCAAATTGTATTGGGCAATAAGCTGAAGCACAATTCCTCTACTATTTGACCGGGTCATTGTAATGGAATGAAGATGTCAACTATCTAAACTAATAAAAAAATCTCTAGATTAGGATTAAAAAAAAAAAAAACTCTAGATTAGATAAGTGGAAATTAATTATACTTTCACTAAATTAGAAGTTCAGTTATGATTTTAAAAAAATTATAATAAATAAATAGACTCAGCGCTTCAAATTTCAAATAGATGGTTTATCTATTTTATTCTACGAGAGTTATTATACCGACAAAAACAAGTTGTCACAGTATTTTTACAATAGCATGGTTAAGATATGACCTTTTTTTTTTTTTTTTTGAGAAACAGTTAAGATATGACTCTTTTGTCAAGTTAAAATAAAATAAAATAAAAAATATTATTATATTAGAACTTACCATCACCATAACTGAAACAAGAAAATAAAAATATTGTGATGTTTTATTGTACTTTCTATTAAAGTTTTGAAGATTCATGTTTTTTTTTTTTTATAAAATAATATATATTTTTGGGGACAATGGTTAAATGGACAGAGAGAGAGAGAGAGTGGGGAGAAAGACAAAACGGTGAGTCTCTTGGCAGAGAGGAACAAAGAGAAAGTTGAAAATGGCTTTTCACCGGCCTCCCCAAATCCAAAAATGCTTAATGCCTGCCTAAAACTACTTCTCTCAACCAATCAAATACACAAGCCACTCTATTGCACACTGAACCTTATATACTCACTCTCTCTCTCTCTCTCTCTCTCTCTCTCTCTGAAAACACCAAAAAAACCACACAAAAAAAAAAAAAAACCCAAGAAAAAATTGCAAAAACCCAGAGGAGGGAGAGCTTGTGGGTTTGGGGACTTGGGCTTGGCTACCTCTTTCGTTTTAGCATCTCTGTTGTGCAATGGCTGTGGAGGACTCCTTGTCTTTCTCTTCCATTTTGAGCAATGACCAAGCTGCCCTTGCTCCCAAAGAGGTACACTCTCACTATCCATCTCTAACTCCAAGGTCCTTTTTGGGCTTACACAGATTTGAGAGCAGCAGTACAATGTAGCTCTCTCACTGCGTCGAAAAAGGCAGACAGGATGGAGCCAGGCAATATATATATATATCTATAATCTATATATCTATATATATTTATAATATATCATATATCAAATATATAGTTTCTCTCAAAAAACTTTCACACCCTTTTGTTTTTTTTTTCTTCTTTGCTGAGATTTGAAAAGAAAGGAGGAGGAGGAGGAGAAGCAACAGCATCATACGGTTCATCAAGAATCATGGGTATTCATTTGAAATGCGAAAGAAGATGAAAAGTGTGTTAATACATTTGAAAATGTCTTTTTTGTATTTTCTTTTACATGTACCCGATTTTCTGTAGTTAATGTTCTTATGATGACGATGATGTATGTTCTTCTCAAATTTTCCATATACTGATCAAAGTTGGTTTTATTGACACAACCATATGGTTCTTTTATTTGCTGCCTCAATATTTGTTTCCATGTTTTTTTTTTAATGTTAAAAAAAAAAAATCTTTATGTTTGGGTTACTGTTGAAGCTATACCAATTTGCTTTTAATAGCCATTTGAAGTTAGTCTATTGGGTTTCTTCTAGAATTTTCAGTTGATTCTATTAGTCTTCCATCCTTGTATAGTCTGTGAAATTGATGCTATTAATCATTTTATTTAATCTGGTCCATAAATGTTCCTAAGCAAATGGGCTGAGACTTTTTTTTTTTGGGATATGTTTTGGTAAAAGTTCTATTACTAATTTTACATTAGGGAATATCAGTTGAGCCATTTCAATATGACATGAATCCCACCTTGCTATATACAGGAGAATATCATCTGTAATTTATTTTATGTAGGTAGGAATTTGAGCATCTTCCACATTCTTATTATAATCGTTATGATATAGTTGTTTTGGTCCAAGGTGGAAAGCTTTTCCAAGCACAAACCTTGAGTGTGGTGTATGATTATTGCATTCATATTTACCTTTAATCTTTTTCTCTGTTGTATTTTATCATATCAATATTCCTTATGCACGAAGATCCACTCAACATATTTGGAAAAAGATAAAAGGATAAATAGTTGGTCAAAAACATCATCCTAACTCATATGCTGGTGCTAAATGAATCATTGCTGCAATAACAATTTGAAGTTGGTTGACTTATGAAAAGGTCATAAGTGACCATGGGTACTTCTTCGCAAATTATTATTGCATTGCAATCTCTCTTGTCTTATATTTTTAGATTGGGCAACTCCAAAACTTTTCTAGAAAGACTTGTGAGCCAAATTGATGTTCTGTTTTGGAAGCTGTGTACCTCTTATGGTCTTTATGAATCAAAGCCACAGGCAAAGAATGCTTCAAATTTGGATGCTTTTGCTTGCTACACTTTGATTTCTGTTGACAAAAGATTTATAGAACCATGCTTGCATGTGGAGGTCAATTATGTAATTAAATGGTGGTGCTCTGTTTCATTTCTCATGCATTTATTTAATCAAAATCCTACCAAGTAAAACTACATTAGTCTTATCACTGTTTTTTTTTTTTTTTTAAATCCTGAAATTATCATATCAAGGGATGAAACCCTAACTAAAGATATTGTTTACCCACTTTATCTTTTAGCTTACCTACTTATAGTTTGCGTTTCAACTACACCTAGCTTAATTCTTATGTTTGGATGGGACTTGCTGGTTGCTGAGTATACTTCACATTTTATGCTTCTGTCTTGCATATGGCAAATTGACCCTTAGATCATACCTAGCCTGTCTACCACCAATTAGTCTCATGTTGATTCTGTTTGATTTCATGAAAATCAGCTGGTAGTTGGGAAAAAAGGAGACCCGCCGCCTGGGGGTTGGGAGGGTGGAAAACTGATGGTGCATCTACATCATCAGTGCATCTAGATCTATTGTTACCAGTTTTCAATCATCATTTGCACCTTGTTAGTCAAGAAAGAATGTGCATTGTGCCTATGCACTTGCAGCTGATTGTTTGGTGTCCATCTGGCAACTTAGAGGTAGCAATGGCTCTTATGAATCATATGTCACATAGCATTAATCTGTGCCTTTATATTCCTAATTCTTATGAGTAGTTTGTCCCTATTTTATTTCGTAATGCTGGAATTTGTCTCAACTTTATAGTTCTCACTCCTTTAACATACTTGTATTGCATTGCTTGGTTGGATATTCATTTTGGTTTTCATTATGATTTTTTTTTTTTTTTTTTTCTGAAAGAGATTAAATGCATGTTGTAAAATGAGGTGTCTACATATAGTAGTGTGATAGTCTCTCACGGTTTACTCGAGTAGTGGCTGAAACGAGTTCCACTTTACCACAACTGCTGAGCATTCTAGGCAATGTTAGTATGTCCAAGCTAAAGCACACAAACTCTTGGAGCTTAGGCACAAATTGTGCTTAATTGAAGTAAAGTGCACATTTTCAAATATAATTTCTAATAATCTCCTATAGAAATCATAACATATAGTAAAAATAAAATAAAAATTCAAATTTTTTTATATTTTACATTAACTGCAATTGTATAATGTTTATAAGTTCAAATTTTGCTTAAGTATTTCAATTTCAATTTCTTAACAAAATTTATGTAGTAAATTAAAAATAATTATTGTGGGGTCCGTGGCCTGATAGCCTCAGTCCATCATATAGCAGGCCCAAGGCCCATGCCGAGGAGCGCAAGCTATTTCTGAGAAGAAGGGGGGAAGCCTATTCTCGTGAATCCACGCCGAGGATACCTTGTCCTCGGCCTGACAAGAGTGATTTCAGGGAGTGGCTAACCCAAAGCAAGCTGTCACTCTCGCATTTAATGCACTCAACTAACCCCCCTGGCCGCATTAATGGAGAGGTAACCCCTTGGCAGGATAACGTTGGTCAGAGTGAGCCACTTGAGTATCGATAAAGCCTCTGATGGGATGGACGACCAGAGAAAAAGGCGAATAGACAATCAACAGATGGAAGCAAAAGATAGGAAGATAAAAACTATAAAAGAAGAGCTAGTAACGCCAAAAGAGGGGGGGGGGGGAGAAAAAAGGCCTCCTCGGCCACAGGCCGAGGAGCATTCCCTCATTTGTAAGAAAATACTTAGCCATTTTTAAAAATAAGTTTGGGCATGGTGATCAACGGCCAGTACCTAAACCTGTCAGCCCACTCTCTATAAATGTATTGTTTGGGCTTGTTGGGCTGAAAACCCAACACTCAATTCAAATTGAGTCCTTACAATTGGCGCCGTCTGTGGGGAGGATTAGGGTGCTGGCCGGTGCACCAGGTAAACGTTCCAAGTTATAAGTATTTGTTTTACAGTAGGTTGAGTAAGATAAGGTTCTAAGTTCAAAGTGTTTGTTTTACGGTAGATTGAAAAAGATAACGTTCCAAGTTATAAGTATTTGTTTTACAGCAGCTTGAATAAGATAAGAGTTCTAAATTTTAAGTATTTATTGTAAAAAAAAGAAAAAAAAAAAAAAAAAGAAAAAAAAAACGAAAGAGAAAAACAAAAGATCTTGATATTATTAATTCAAATGTAGAAAAATTACATATTACAATCAGAGGCTCAGGTAGGCCTGTGTTACAAGTAAATTTACAAGCTAATAGCCACCTGCTATTCCTAGCTACTCCTACAATCAGAGGCCAGGTGAAGCCGCCCCAAGGGAGAACTAGCCGGAGGGAAGTGTCAACTCGTGCTTTTATTTGGCACCAAGAGAATGGGAGAGCTTGACACATGGTGGAGGAGGTGAGGACAATCATGCCCTCAGGCCCCAACCACTCCCTCCTCGGCTGGGCAGAGCTGGAACAAAGAGAGGAGCAGATGCAGGGGCTCGGGGACCAATTCTAGTGTAATACAACACCTTAAGAATAGTGTTTGTATAATAAATTTAGTGGTCCATGTCATAACCTCTAAGATCAAGAAATTAAATTTCAACTATTCATATTTTTTTAGCAATAAAATAAAAAAGTGTGTCTACATGTACTTTGTGCTTCTTTAGAAAGTGTTCTTAAGGCGTGCTTTATTAAATGAGCCTTGCTTTGGCCAAGTGAAGTACTTAGACCTTGGAGCTTCAAGTTTTGAGTTTTAACAACAATGATTTTAGGGGTGATTAGCCTAGAAAAAATTCAATAGGACCAAAAACTCTGGGAAAATACTATCATGTTGTTGTAGTGAGTTGGCTCTTTTAGACTGTTTGAGAACAACTTATCTAGGTTTTTTTTTTTGTTGAAAGTGTGCTAGAGTATACTTATACCTTAAAAAAATTTGAAAAAAAGAAGAGAAAATATAGAAAAAAAAAATGAAGTTTTAAAAAGTTGTATATAAGAGTTAAAAATTAAGCCCACGAGTTTCCACATGACTGCTACTAGTCGACTACCATTTTAGGAGCAATTAGCTTAGTAGAAATACCCTATAACTAAAAGGCAGATTTTGATCATGTAGGTATTACACTTGATGCAATTGTAATGAATGATTGAGATTGAGAGTTGAAAAAAGTAACTTTCAATCTCAACCATTAAATAATAAAATATTTTTAAAAAAAAGTAAAAATTAAAAATTAAAAAGTCTAAAAAATTTTGTGAAGAAAATGAGTTAATTACGCGGTGGAATTGCAATCTCATTCCCTAAAAAAGGCCTATAGAGATAAGCTCACAAGACTACTGGCACCCTACCAAAATCCTGCCAGAATTTTGCCCACATTCTGGTTGTCACCGTGCCACTACTCATTATTTGCATGATTGTCCTGATGTTGTGTTGTTTTTGTGACATGATGAAGCGTGATGGTATGGTTGAGAAAATGTTGTCCACCTAAACAGGTATGCTGCTTCTAAACATGCTCTCATATTAATATGACCATTCATACATGCATTTGGGACTTGATCTTGATGCTCTCTTGGTACGCTCTATAACATCCTTTCATGTTAACATGACCATGCATACATGATGGTGTTGCTGAGTAGATGTTATCCAGGTATGCTTTCTAACATCCTTTCATTAGCTAGTGTTGAAACTTTGCTCTCTCTCTCTCTCTTTTTTTCTTCTTCTTCTTCTTTTTTTTTTTTTTTCAAACAATTTAATTTCTTGAATTTTCATTAAAAATATATCATTTTTTAGATGTAGAAAATTCTGTGAAAAAATTTGCTTCCATCTGGTTTCCTGATTTTCCATTAATAAAAATTATATATATATATATTTCAAAACTTTTTTCAAATGTAGAAATTCTGTCAAAATTTCTGCTTTCAACTGGTTTCATATTTTCCACCAAATTTCTTTTTTTTTTTTTCAAACGTAAAATTTTTGTATAAAAAAGTTGTTTTCAATTGGTTTCTTCATTTTTCACTGAAAAATCAGAATTTTTAAAACCTTTTTCAAACGCAAAAATTCTATTAAAAATTATGCTTTCAACTGGTTTTTTTTTTTTTTTTTTCAACAGAAAACATCATATTTTTCAAAAACCATTTCTCAAATTCAGAAATTCTATCAAAAATTCTGATTCGAACTGGTGTCTAAAATTCTGTTTTCAACTTGATTTCTTGATTTTTAACTGAAAATCATATTCCTAAAAAATATATGATTTTATGATTTTCCATTGAAAAAATTAATCTTATACTTCCACAGTTCACATTTTCAAAAAATTAAACTCTCATGGTTTTCCATTTCACTAATTTTTTTCAAAAATTAAACTATGGTTATGGTTCATCCATTTCGAAAACCATTCTTTTTTAAACAAAATTTTGGTTTTAAGCTTTTCCTTTTCAAAAACCTTGGAAACAAATAAGATCATGCATGATGTCTCCCTTCGTGTGATCCTTTATTTCAAACATAATTAATAGACATACCACATCATTTGTCACAAATGATGGGATCCTAATGATGGTTGGGAGTTGGGACTCCCCCAAATTATGACTGCAATAGGCAACGTGGAGATTTCTAGTTTATCTTGACATCAACCCCTGCCAATCAAGGTTTTCGAACTAAAATCTTTTTCTTTTCCTTCTAAATCAAAACCATGGATATCAAGACACATGTAATATTCTTGATAAATGCATGATATCATGGGATATATGCCCTTGAGATTGGGCAAGTGGTTTGTCTATATTATAGCACACATTTTTTCAAGGATAATCAAAATTAGGTATCGACTATGGGCAGATTTCATGGGGTGTCTAACACACACCCCGTGTTTAACTGAATCCTTGAACTTATTTTCTGTTTCCAAACATGATTTTATCTAATTTAAGTGTAGTGGAACTAAATTTTGAAAAAAGCCACAACTTTTTAAAATTTAGGTGACCAATCACAATTTTAAGAAATCTCAATGATTGGCGGTCACTTCGTACACTCTCATACACACGCCCCCACAGATGAGCATCGGGAGCACAAATAGTGCATATGACACACCAATGAAATGTGGCGTCGAAGAAATATTTGAAAACATTGATTTGGACGTAAAGGGATAGAAATTGATGTTTGAGTGGAATTTTGAGCTCATTTGACCATCGATCAACTTAGTTAACGTTTGGTCATTCACATGCAGTTTGGTCATTTGGACTATTAAACAGGAAGATTAAGCTAACCGATATTCAAATGGGATAAATTAGATTTTTTTTTACATTTTCATGATCCCATGATTAAAATATAATTTTTTGTGTGTGGAATTTTTAGAATCTTGCATGTAAATCGAAAATGAACCAATTATGATGTTAACAGCCACTATGTGCTACTTTTGCATTGGAATCATTTTTGTTCATAGTTTTCAAAATAGGATAATGTTGCTTTCAATGCTCCTTATCGTGATATAGCTAAACTCATATTTCTTAATTTGGGTTGGGATCCTGTCTAGTGCATTGGACATAAGCCATGTCATTCTAATTTTCTTATTGGTGGCTCCTTTTGATTTATTTATGAAAAGGTACTAGAACTAAACTTCTCATTATCAAACCGGTCTCTCAATTTTTGAGGAAAAAAAATTGGCATGCCAAATGAGACATACAAAATAAGGTATCCTAATCCACATAATATCCTTCTGACCAAATCAATTTTAATTAGGATTTTTTTTTCAATTTTAATTTTGACAAAATTTTATATATATATATATATATATACACACAATTTTTATAAGTATTGTTAATAAAATTTTATAAATAAGTGATGCACGCATTTAGAAAATAATTTAATCTTTTTATATAGTCAAGCATTGTTATATTAGAGCATTCGCATCAGTACCTTTAAAATCATGTAAAACACAATTTTTACACATTTTTGCTCAAAAATGCACTCCATCAGCTCTTCTAAAATTGTATAAAAATGTGTATTTCTTTACACGAGCTACAGTAACCGTGTAAATATACACGGTTACTGTAGCTCGTGTAAAGAATATTTTAATAATTTCCATTCGCTCGTTTTTTTCTCTCTCTTCTCCGGCTCAACAAACTCAGTAAACTAACTTCTCATCTTCTTCTTTTTCCTAAGATGCACACAATCACATCCACACACAAACACATCCAGACAAATCAACAGAGATACACTTGTTTAAAAAAAAAAAAAAAAAAAACACAGAGATACACAAACACGGAGATCGGAGATCGACTGAGATTTGGTGGTGGATTGGAGCGGTGGTTCGGAGCTGCAGCATTTGGTGGCGTAGATCAGCTCGGAGATTGGATCGGATCGTAGATCGGAGATCGGTTTCAGCGTGGTGGATCGGAGCTCGGAGATCGGCTGAGTTGTGGATGCGGAGCTGTGGATCGGTGCTATGGAGATCGGTGATGCGGAGCTTTGGTGGTGGATCGGTGGCGTTTGGTGGATCGGAGCTGTGGCGGATGGGTTTTGTGATTTGGTGATAGATCGGTGATGCGGAGCTGTGGAGATCGGTGATACGGAGCTTCGGTGGTGGAGATTTGGTGGTGGATCGGTGGCGTTTGGTGGATCGGAGCTGTGGCGGATGGGTTTTGTGATTTGGTGGTGGATCAGTGATGCGGAGTTGTGGAGATCGGTGATGCGGAGCTTCGATGGTGGAGATTTGGTGGTGGATCGGTGGCATTTGGTGGATCGGAGCTGTGGTGGATGGGTTTTATGATTTGGTGGTGGATAGGTGATACGGAGCTGTGGAGATCGGTGATGCGGAGCTTCGGTGGTGGATCGGTGGCGTTTGGTGGATCGGAGCTGTGGCTGTTGATTTGGAAGAGAAGACCAGAGAGATGGGTGTAGAGAGAGAGAGAGAGTGAGAGAGTAAAAGAAATCAGAAAATGGTAGAGAGAGAGAGAGCGCGGGTATTTAAGGTAGGTAGGTAAAGAGAAATAATAATAAAAATAGAGTATAATGAATATTTTATTGAAATATCTTGTAAAATAAATGAATTGATGTGGGTGTTTTGTAAAAGTGAATGAGTAAAATAGAAAAAGTAGATTTTTAATGTAAAAATAGATATGTAAAATACACATATTGATGTGAATGCTCTTACAAGTTTGGATATCATCATCATCGTTACTATTTTCCAGTGTTATCTTTTCTTGGTATTATTTCATTATCTTCTAAATTGTCCCCTGGAAAGGTGGCAAACTTCAAGGCAAGATCAAGATCTGAAGATATTGACTGCTCGAATCTGTTCTACATAGAAAGTGACACATTGAAGTTGGCCATCCTAGGAAATTTTGGTCTTGGAAAAGATACATAATGCCTGGGAAAGGTAATGGGATCTTTGTGAGTCGGGTTTATCAAGCCAAGCATTTGTAGAACTAGAATACCAATCTCTCTCATTTATCTTGTTCTCCTTCTTTCTTTCTTTTTTTCTTTTTGTTGTTGTTGTTGTTGTTGTTGTTCCAGTTAGTTCAACTAGTAAGATCTCTAATGGTTGAATAAGAGATCTGACGTTAAATCCCCGTCTATATCAAAAACTGATTAGTGTCTTAGTCTGATGATAAAGAACTATTATCAAGAGCGGATGTCATAGGTTGAAATTTTTTCAAAAAAAAAAAAAAAATTGTTCTCCTTTTGCTTCCCATCACATTCTTGGCAAATAAGTGGTTTCTTAATTAGCATAGATTTGAAATTCAATTGAGTTACAAGAATATTGGCCAGACTCAATTTGATTAATAAATCATTTTCAATTTTTATTATGCTAACAGAATTTAGAGGCTGCGATAGAAAATGTCAAAATTATTATCAATTGATTCAATTTTACTTAAAGTGGTAAAAAGGTAATTGACGACCTATCTACAAGACAACAACAAAATAAATCAATTTCTTATTAGCTTTTAGATTAGTTAATGAATTTTCTCAAAAAAAAAAAAAAAGATTAGTTAATGACTTAATGCATCAATTTTGTAAAGTTACTCTAGTTTAAACTTCGTAATATGGGTTAGCATCACTTTTGCAGCATATGAGGTAATGCAACAAACGAAAATATACGAGCTCTTTTTCTTGGCTGGTAACTCAAGACTCAACCCAACAACAATCACCGAAGCCACTGTTTATGAACCTCCACATTTGACATCCAGGGCAGTGCAAATGTGCAGTTATGGTAATTGCACTGGGAAAACTATTACGAACTTGCCACATCAGCAGGTTTCAAAAATGTTGACAATAAAAAAAAAAAAAAAGATTAGTTAATGACTTAATGCATCAATTTTGTAAAGTTACTCTAGTTTAAACTTCGTAATATGGGTTAGCATCACTTTTGCAGCATATGAGGTAATGCAACAAACGAAAATATACGAGCTCTTTTTCTTGGCTGGTAACTCAAGACTCAACCCAACAACAATCACCGAAGCCACTGTTTATGAACCTCCACATTTGACATCCAGGGCAGTGCAAATGTGCAGTTATGGTAATTGCACTGGGAAAACTATTACGAACTTGCCACATCAGCAGGTTTCAAAAATGTTGACAAATTTTTTTTTTTCAATGTATATAACATTGCTTGTATAACTATTATATATACTATATAGGAGTAATTTTATAACCAACATTTTTTATACCACAACTTTGATGTAGCAGATTGTGAGGTTGTCTATTACTTTTATATAGACCTACCACTCACAGTTTGCCATATCAAAATTATGACAAAGTTATGATTCTAAATTTTCTCAAACAATAGAAAAAGGGCTTTGGAATCTAAGGCTCTGTTTGGTAGAGTTGTTAAACAACTCATTTTCAGTTTTCAAATAATATTACATACATTTTTACGCACTTTTTCACCCGCACTTATTTTAAAAAATACAAATAATATTATTTAAATTCCTCTACCAAACGGACCTTAAATAACGTGAATAGGCTCACTTTCTTTGAGTTACTGCTTAACTTGTTTTAAATATCTTTTATGGCCTTGGGGTAATGTTGGACTTGGGCCAATTGCCTCATTTTAATTGACCCTAACCCACCTTGTGATTCATAATATTTCAGGGGTCATTTAGTGACCCTATTTTATATGATAGGTTGATGGATGAGTTTGGTTAAAAAAAAAAAAAAAAAACCCTATTTGTTGTGAAATAAAAGAAATATAAGGCCAGAGAAAAACAAATGAGAGTGAGATTATATTTGCATTGTTCTTTTCTAGTTGTCATCCACCTAATTATATTATTTCTCATAGTGATACATAATATATATCTTTCTCTTGGTGTGTAGTTTGTAACAATTCATTACACACACATATATATATATATATAAGGAAGGGAGAAACTAAACTAAAGGCTCACAACTTGTGGGATAAAATACTTCAAATCAAGAGTAAATGATCCCTTAGATTTTTCTGCCGAAATTGCTGCCCCTAGTATAGTAGGGTGGGTGGCATGTCAGCCAACTATGTGATAAACAAGAGATATTCAACACTCTTTACCTTGTATGTCATTGTGAATGCACGAGGCATTGCACTAGATCTGGTACTTGACAAAATCGAGTGATTTGAGCTTATCCGAACCAAAAAGCAACTGATTCGATGATTTCGACGGTTGATGGCAGGTCTTTGCTAAGAAAATTCGACACCCACAAGTCGAGTGGCAGGTCGTTGCAAGAGAACCGCATTCTAATTGATTTGACCAATCTTCATCGATAAACATTACCTTTTTTCGCAAAATTCTGGTTAGATCTAATGAGATCCCTGCCAAATTTGACAAGATGTTTGCAAAATCTAGAGAAATCCATCAAATTTCCATTGAAAACTAGAGCTTTGATATAATTTTATGGTTTCCATCAATCCAACTGCTGGATTTGTGAAGCCATGGCAGTTGAAGACCCAAATCCAGATGAGTGGCTTGACTACAAACCCGAGCTGATCGGTTTGAGTCACGATTTGACCCTAACTTGACTTATGGACCCAAGAAGGTTTAATGACACGTTTAGTAAGGTATTTTTTTTTCTTTTTTTTTTTAAGTTTGATAAGATATTTTAAACTATAATTTTTAATATTTAAATAATATTATATATATAAGGTATTTTTTTTTCTTTTTTTTTTTAAGTTTGATAAGATATTTTAAACTATAATTTTTAATATTTAAATAATATTATATATATTTTTATGTAATTTTTTATTTTTACATATTTTTTAAAAATACAAATAATATTAATAGAACATCATTCCCTAATGCTTCCTTAATTATTGCTTCAGCAAATTACTTATTAAAAAAAAAAAAATTTCCAAACTCTTTCACCAAACGTAGTGGGCCTAACGACATAAATGCAGGACCCCCCTTTCCCTGACAGCCAACCTGCTCAACTACATGCATGTGCCATACAGGTCCATCAATGAAAGAAGATATCACATGCTACCAGATAATTAACAATCGAAATGACACAATTATCCTCCATTTAAACTATCTCACTCTCCCATCCCTTCAGTCACAAGAAAGCAATGGCACTCTCGCAATTTAATCAAAACCCAAACCTTCTTTCCACCCTAAATCAAAAATAAAAAAATCGGCGGCAATCAACCACGGTTAAACGGTCAATTAGGCCAGCCTGTCAGCAACCCAATAATCAATCAAACAAACCCTTCGTTAACCACAGTCAACTAACCCAAGTTTAAAAAAAAAAAAAAATTCCAGATATAAAATCCAAAGCCTCTCAGTCTCACTCTCAGCTCACATTTTGAAAGGCGTCTTGATAAACGCCGCTCATCTTTGATCTTCCTTTTTTCTCTTTTGATAATTTCTGTGAGTTTAGCTCTTAAATTTTGCATCCGAGAAAATGAGAGAGTGCATTTCGATCCACATCGGTCAGGCCGGTATTCAGGTCGGCAATGCTTGCTGGGAACTTTACTGCCTCGAGCATGGCATTCAGGTTTGCTCTTCACTTCTGCCTTTCGCATTGTGTTAAATTTTCAATTCTGTTGCGCGATTCGTTAGATCTGATTCGAAACGAGTTCAATTTTGTCACAGAATAACTAGATCTTGTTTTATATTGTGGTAGATAATAATTTTTAGGTTTTAGTTACTTCGAATCTCAACTAGCAACGTGTAAATTTAATTTGCTGAATTTTCGCTTCTTTTTTGTTTTTTGTTTTACAGCCTGATGGCCAGATGCCGAGTGATAAGACTGTTGGCGGAGGAGACGATGCCTTCAACACCTTCTTCAGTGAAACTGGTGCCGGAAAGCACGTCCCTCGTGCCGTCTTTGTTGATCTCGAGCCCACTGTCATCGACGAAGTGAGGACCGGAACATACCGCCAGCTGTTCCACCCTGAGCAACTCATCAGTGGCAAGGAAGATGCTGCCAACAACTTTGCCCGTGGCCACTACACCAGTAATTTTTTTCGAAACTCCGCTATTTTACACTACGTTTTACTTTTACCTCTTGATTGTTAATTTTGTTGACAAATTATTCTGTGTTGTTTAATTTATGGCAGTTGGGAAAGAGATTGTTGATCTCTGCTTGGATAGGATCCGAAAGCTTGCAGATAACTGCACCGGTCTTCAAGGTTTCTTGGTTTTCAATGCTGTTGGTGGCGGTACCGGATCTGGTCTTGGATCGCTACTTTTGGAGCGCCTCTCTGTTGATTACGGCAAGAAGTCGAAGCTCGGTTTCACAGTCTATCCCTCACCACAGGTCTCCACATCCGTTGTAGAGCCTTACAACAGCGTCCTTTCGACACATTCCCTCCTCGAGCACACTGATGTCGCCGTGCTTCTCGACAATGAGGCTATCTATGACATTTGCAGGCGATCCCTTGACATCGAGCGCCCCACTTACACCAATCTCAACCGCCTTGTCTCTCAGGTAGTAATCGATTTCTAGTTTTACTTGGAAATATTAGTTCATTCCTTAAATTATAATGAATGTGGGGATTGATGTGGTTTTTTTGATTTAGGTGATCTCGTCCTTGACTGCCTCTTTGAGGTTTGATGGAGCCTTGAATGTCGATGTGACTGAGTTCCAGACCAACTTGGTTCCATACCCCAGGATCCATTTCATGCTTTCTTCCTATGCTCCTGTCATCTCAGCTGAGAAGGCGTACCACGAGCAACTTTCAGTGGCTGAGATTACCAATAGTGCGTTCGAGCCCTCTTCTATGATGGCAAAATGTGACCCTCGCCATGGGAAATACATGGCTTGCTGTTTGATGTACCGCGGCGATGTTGTGCCCAAGGATGTGAATGCGGCTGTGGCCACCATCAAGACCAAGCGCACAATCCAGTTTGTTGATTGGTGCCCTACCGGGTTTAAGTGCGGTATCAATTACCAACCGCCGACTGTTGTTCCGGGAGGCGATCTTGCTAAAGTTCAGAGGGCTGTTTGCATGATCTCCAACTCAACCAGTGTTGCTGAGGTGTTCTCCAGGATTGACCACAAGTTTGATCTCATGTATGCCAAGCGTGCCTTTGTGCACTGGTACGTTGGTGAGGGTATGGAGGAAGGAGAGTTCTCGGAGGCTCGCGAGGATCTGGCTGCGCTGGAGAAGGATTATGAGGAGGTCGGTGCAGAGTCTGCTGAGGGAGAGGATGGTGATGAAGGAGATGAATACTAGTAGTCGGATGCAATTCCTTTTATATGTCTATAATAATAAGATGGTTTTTGTCACGGTTATTTCCTTTTAATGTTGTTGCTGGGGGTTTGTATGTGCTTTTGCACAGACTTGGTAGTATCAATGTTTATATTGCTATGATTTGGAACCTATCAAGCTTTCGCTCTGGAATGGTTGTACTTGTATGTCATGATGCTTCGTTAAATTTGTTCACTCTGATACATATTCTATTTCCTATCGTCATGATAGTTGAAATTCGGACTAAGAGTTAGGAGTTCTATGATTAAATAGAATAAAAAAAAAAATTGCTCTTGGTTTGATGATAAGCGTTTCTTACATATTCTTTTTGAGTGCCCATATGCCACCATTGTTTGGAGACACAACCAAACCTCTCTTCCTATCATCCATTCCAACAAAACCAGCCCCAGATTGGATCAAATTGATTATCTACCCAAAACATCATTTTGGCATCAACTCTCAAGATGAACATGCTTTTTCTCTCTAGGCAGCAATAACTTGCGAGATCTTATCTGGTGGAGTTGGAACAAAGTTTATTTTCGAAAACTTTTTCCTCATCCTCCATGGAGCTTGCTATGGATATCAACCAGGCATTCCCTTCCCATTTTGACGCTTGGAAATCCAAATTAAACCCTCATGCCCCCACTTGGGAACCTCCACCTTTAGGTTGGGTGAAAATTTAATTCTGTTGAGGCCATCACTCCTACTACTTCCTCTTAGGAGTTTTATGTGACTCAAATGGTCAGTTCCTCTTAGTTACCACTGCAAAAGAGACATTCTCATCTCTAGCCTGGGCTGAAGCTAAAGCGGCTCTCCTAGCAGTCTCCACTATAGCCCGCTTTGATCTTAATCAGGCTATTTTTAAAGGCGATGCTAAGACTATTAGAGCATCTTCAGTAAATTTATCAAATTTTTGTACTTTTTGGAGAATGAACAGTAACTTTTACCTTTATTTACCAATTTTTTCAAATATACTTTTCAATAGATTCTTTATCTCATTTAAATATTATTTCTTAATTCATTATTTATTCTTTTTTTAACAACTACACATCTTTCAATATTTTTTTATTCAACACCTAATTATTATAATAGGAAAAAAGTATTTGAAGAATGAACAATAGCCCATCAAGTCTGATGGGCTACTGTTCATTAGCCCAAAAAAAATTGAGGTATAGAGAAGCTGTTGGAGCATGAACAGTAGAAATTTGGAGCATATATTCTCTATATTTTGGCTATGCATACTCTATTGGAGATGCTTGACTCAATTAAGTCCCTCCATCTCTACTCCTTTATGGGATTTCAGGGCCACAATTGCCGATATACAACTCTTGCTCCCCTGTTTCTCTAATGTTAAATTTAATTTTTGCCCTAGGTCTTCTAATGGCCTAACTCATTCTCTTGCCTATTGGGCTTCTTTTTGTTCAACTTGGGGATCCCAACTCATCTCATCCATCCCTTCTTGGCCCTTTTGTAAGGATGTTGATGGACATATTCCCCCTTTGTTGTATGTATCTTCCTTTGGGCTTTCTTAATAAAATTATCATCTAACTTGTAATAAATAAATAAAAAAGCATTTCTTGCATGGTACGTGGTGCCAAATTCCATTTGTGGTTAATTGAAAACTGTAATGGAGGTGCAACTAGGAAACAAATTTACAAGCTCTAACATTTAAACTTGGTTAGAGGGTCTTGTTTCACATCTTGTGTTGATTAGTATTCAGCAGATTTTTTGTAAAAGGTTCTATAGTCCGAGAAAATCTATCATGCATTAGGTGAATATATCCCCCCTCACACAGGGTGGACCTCACATTGTGAGGGGATGGACTTCATAAAGTGTGAGGTCCACCCTATGTGAGAGAGGGGGAATACATGAACCCTTAGGGTCTAACTTGCCTCCTACTAATACATAAATGACATCTCCTTTGCTTTTAATGTCATATCACCTATTCTTTAAACCGATGGTTGAGATTTAAAAAAGACGCCATGGCGAAAATAGCCCACTACCACTATTTAGCAAAAAAATTAGCAATTTATTATTGTTTTGGAAATATGTAGGGATTTACTATCTTTTTGAAACTCGAGGTCCAAAAACTCGAGATCTTTAAAAAAGTTTCAAAATTTTTCCATAGTACTTGAGTTCCATAAACCTGAGTACCCAAAAAGTAATAGATTTTTACATATTTTCGAAACAGTGGTAGATTGCAATATAATTTGCAAAAATGTGCTATTTATCTATTTTCGCCATGATGCCACATCTTTTCTTTTTTCTTTTTATTTATTTTTTTTTTTTTTTTTGTGTTTTTAAGAAACTTGTCAATAAGTCACATGCAAAAATGCAAAATGAGCCAATACTATTTTATCGCCCAATTGTTTCCTAATTTCCTCTCTCCCTCAATTGACAATCTGTAAAATCCCCCCCCTCCCCCCTGCCAAAGAAAGTAATAGATCTTTATATATTTTCGAAACAGTGATAGATTGCAATATAATTTGCAAAAATATGCTATTTAGCTATTTTCGCCATGATGCCACGTCATTTTTTTTTTTTTTTTTTTGTGTTTTGAGAAACTTGTCAATAAGCCACGCGCGAAAATGCAAAATGAGCCAGTACTATTTTACCGCCCAACTGTTTCGTAATTCCCTCTCTCCCTCAATTGACAATCTGTAAAATCACCCTCCCCCCCCCCAAAAAAAAAAAGAGCAAATAAAAAGAAGCAATTTAAATTGAAATCTCCGTATCTCTTTCTCAAATTATCAAAGGTCATTTAATCAAGTATTTCCATCCCTTCTTTTGATTTCTTATTCAATTCAATGTTATGAGATGACAAAATAATTGAGAGAATTTTAAATAATATATTTTTATTTTGTGTTTTAAAAATTACTACATCGGTGTGCAAGCCTTATGTAGTGAAATTTGTTTGTAATAACTACAGCATCACTACAAATGAATTCCTTGGACTAATCAATAAAAGTAAAGGAAAAAAAAAAGCTATTTGTGAATTATTAATATTCTTTTGAAAAATTCAAATCTTATAGCTAACTTTCTCAAGATTTGAAAATTAAGTAAAAGTCCTATTTATTATCTAATTATATTTCCATACCACGCAGAAAAATATTTGATTCAACCCCCAAAAGCCTATATCGACCTTTATGTATTTACTGAAATATAATTAAATAAATGTTTGTAAGATTCCGCTCAAAACAATGATGGATCTTTTCAATGCTCCGCTAAATTTATTTGGTAGCCAAATGATACTAGTGAAACATCATTGTGGTTACATTCGAAATTTTAACCTATAGCCGGTTTTTAACTTCACCAACGTCCGAGCTTTTGCACAAGGCGGTTCTCTATCTCCACCCTTTTCTCCATGAACAAGGCATACTTTGAAACCAGTTGTTTGTCACCAGCATTCACTGATAGCTTGCAGCTGAGAGATGTCTTCTCCAACTTGTCCTTGTACAAGAGTGAGATGGGTACAAAACTGCCCTTTTTGCTGCACAGCCAACCATGAGCAGCCCTCAAGGCAGCTCCTAGGGATGCTGAATCTGTTAGGAGGGAAAAAAAAAAGATGATCCAGAGGTTAATCCATCAGGCACAGCTCAAAATTACAAAAGGAGATTAGGATATTGTGCCACTGGGAAACTTAGAAAAGGCATTATCTGACTTGTTTAGACTGGGGTCTTGAAGGAGTAATATGACCAAGGATATGTAGGGTGATCAAGTTTTTACTAATTCACATATGTAGATGAAATATTTCTTTGTTTAGTGTTCTAATTTAAGATTAAGAAGATAATAACACTTAACATAAACAAGAAATCATAGTATCAGGTGTATTCTTGTTACCAGGTCTTTTGACTGTATAGACGTCACAACCAAAAATGGAAGCTATTGAGCTAAGGATGCTTTGATTTGCTGATGCTCCCCCAGTAGCTATTATTCGTTTTGGAGGAGAAGGCATCCCAAATCTTTCTGCATGAGCTCGCATTGAGAGGAACTGACCTTCAATTAATGCCCGGACCTGGAAATGGTTGTAATTCATGAAGAGTTCATGTAGGATCTCATCTACCAAAGTAAACAATCAAGATTCAATTACTGACCTCAGAAGGATGATCAAATTCCTCTACTTCCTTCTCATTCACACCCTCCAAGGTGTTGCCTGAGAAATTTTCAAGTACATAGCGATGGAAGCCAACTGGGAGCATAAACAGAAGTGAGTTTCTCATTTTAAATTTTACAATAAAAGTAAAGGGATATGCACCACTAGCCATTGTTGCAATTTGGATATGCCACCAAATCTAAAAAAAAAAACAAAAAAAAAAAAGGACAAGGAGCCCATAGTTGGTCCTACTCCCATTGGAGGAACTAAATATAATTACATCTAAGTATCTAATTAATCACTGAGTCATTATTGGTCTACTTAAATCCTCATGAACCTATCAGATCAGAAACAACCATAATTTTAACCAGTTGTTCTCCAATAATATATTCTGGTGGAAACCACTTAATGGTGGATCTTAGTGCTTTCAATGCATTTTATAAGTTTAGTATAAGTATTGTATATTGAAAACCAAACCAAAGTAGGGGGAAATTCAGCAGCAGAAGATATTGAACAAATACGCATAGCCTCATTCTAAAACCTACCTGGGAGGGGAGGAAGAATTTCATGCTCCTTGTAGTAGAAACCCATCTTTCCACCTAGTTCAGACACTAAAATGAGCAAAGAACGAAAATATAACAATTAATTCCAGGATAAGTAATCAAAGCGGGACATAACATACCATTCAAAGGCGGAGTTTGCTGAAGAAATTTATTGAAAACTTCCAAGACTTCTCCGCATAACGGTTTCGCACATCTAACAACAAGATAAGAGTCACTCTATGAAACAAAAGATGTTGCTTGTTGGAATTTGTAAAAATATGTATTAGACAAAAGTATTACCTTCACGAGTAAGGGAACCATTCTTGTAGACCAGCATTACCATGTAGTTTTCAGGGTCCACAGGATTCGGGAAAACATGTCCTTCCAGTCTAGGTTGAGGCTCTTTAGTGATCCCAAAGACCTGAGCAATAAGCATGAAGAGATTACAACTAAAGGGACCTATATCAATCTAGATAGAAACTGAAGCTTGAGTAGTAATAAAGTAACATTAATATTCAGCTTATGACTCTTATATTATGCATATTAAAACTAATAACACCTAATGATGATGGTATGTGTACCTCCATATAAACTGTCAAGGAATGCTACTGTCTGTGGTCACAAAATAAACTACTCTACATTCTAGCTTAAGAATTCAAACACGGACAACTAGGATTGTATGTTTAACTTACAGTGTCACTAGTGCCAACACTAATTGCCAAATCTCCTGGAGTATTTAGGGTTAAACCTGCAGGATCAAGATGCTTTTAGATGATAAAAAGATAGGAGTGCAAGCCAAATTAGAACAGTTGGAAGAGATTTTTCACTTTTTGGTTGGGGGGGGGGGGGGGTTGATAAAGCTGAAAAAGTGAAAGGTTTAAAAACAAGGAAAACCAACTAGCACTGAATCATTACAAATAGCCAAGGATAAATAAGCCAATTTCTCCATTTCAAGCAAATGTCTTAATTGGAATAGGTCTTGCAACACTAACTTGGGAGACTTATGAATTCACTGTATAGTGTATACTGACAATTTCGATAGTTAATCATTTCCAGTCATCAGGGTACATGAGCAGATGGTTAGTAATTTGATAGGAGTTTACTACAGAGAAATTTTTTGTAAATATTTTAAAGGAAAAAAATACTACCTTCTTTGAATTTTCATTTATCACTTATTACTAAAAACCTATATAACATCTTCTGCATTGATCATTAGATCCATTGCTAGCGTATGATTTAAAATACATTAGTTAGATAAAAAGTTAATTCAATTCTTCAACAAAGTTTTCAATGTATAGAAGCTGATTCAAAAAGTTTCAAACATTTAAAAACCATCAATTGTCTAAGACTATTTTTTTTACTTGTAAGTTAAATAGCACCTGGTGGGTCTTGAACCCACAGCCTCATCCTCCACCTTGAACTTACAAGGGGGTGAAGTGCCATCTGAACTAGAGCTCTTTGGTGTCTAAGATAGTAAAATTTTTAACAAGCTAAAGTTGAAGATTTTAAAAAGCCTTCACTCATTTAATATTTATAACATTTGAAATCGGATTATATACCCAAACTGGCATTGGGGATGTCAGAGAGACTGATTACAGACACTATTGGTGGATCTTGAACCTGTGACCTCACCCTCCACCTCGTCCTTACAAGGGAAGGAGATATCACTTGAGTTTAAATTGTTGTTTAAAATAAGTTTAACACAAACATTTAGAGAAGGCCTTCTGTTGAGTATACCACTCGCTCAAAAACCAAAATAAATATATTAAACATGCTCTGTACTGACTTTGCATATAGCTAAGTTTATTTGTCAGGAAAGCATGTCCTGTGGTTTAAGTAAACAGGTAGCGAAAAGGCAACCAGTGGCACTTTCGGAAAATAATAACATAAATTACATAGAAATAAACCATATATCATGGTAAGAGTGTGATGTTTAGAAGGTGTCTAAAAGAATTTTCTAATCGAAAAAATATGGAAGTAGAAGTTAGGGATGAAAAAAGGTTATGCACCTGCAAGACTGTTAGGGTTGTCTCCAGACCACTGAACAACCAAGCAATTCTTATTGAAGTGGAACCTGAAAGTAGATAAAAATGAAATTCTAGATGTCAATCTAAATGTATTTTGCAAGCTAGATGCACAATTTTACATATATAACTCTGTGACATACTTATTCCAAATTTCACAATACTTTTCAATGCAATTTTGATCCATTTAGGTAATCAAATGCACATGTCACTCGTAGGTTATGTTACAACTAAAATAATACAACTGTTCAGGTGTGGAATAAGTTTATATGTTCCTAATGCATAGAAAGAGTTAACACACGAAATTGGAATTAATCAAATGTCCACAAATTGCATTTTACAGAACATCAAAACCATGATTAATAAAAAATATAATGCTAACCTCTCCACAAAGTAGGAAGCAATAGAACCTGCAACAGCATGGGCAGGGGCTAACTTCCCAAGTTTCTCCTCCAAATTAGGGGCAGTGGCCTGTAAGAATTATAAAAATCAATGATTAATAATTAAAAAGGAAAAATCAAACTAATTATCAAGCTCCAAGGCAATTTTTCTAAAAGTAACAAAATTGATTCCAGAAGAATCATGGGATTTATCATGAACCAAGATCTGCCAAAGTACAACAAACCTCTAAAGCTATCTTAGACCAGGCCCTTTGCTTTATGTCCATCAAGTTCATCCCGGCACCATCAGTTTCATCAATACAAGCATAAGAACCAATCAGAAGAGACGCCACAAAAGAGCTAACAAGAGATATCCTCTCAGTATCATGATAAACTTCCGGCTGCATCTCAAATATCTTCCTAATTTGGGGGCCAGTATATCTTTCATGAGCACGTGACCCGGTAAGTCGAGCTAACTCCAAAGCTCCTCCAACAGCCTTTTCAATCTCTCTACATTGTGCAGTAGTGCTGCTGTCCATCCATATAGGTGATTCCTTTACGGAAAAGGCACTGCCAAGCTGATCCACCAATGCCTTCTTGGGATCCAATGAAGATAATATAGCAGAACTGCCACTCTTCCAATACACACTACCGTGTTGCTGTCCACTACCTGAAACAGCAGCAATTTTCCCAAAATCCAATTTTTTTGACAGTTTTTGAAGCATGAGATCCAAAGCTTCCACCCACATTAATGTGGGTGAGACAATTCTGCCATTATCAGAGGGGTCCCTGTAAACCCCATCTTTGGTTTTGTAATGAGGCAACTCAGTATCAAAATGAACCAGCTCTGAATTAACAACGTTGAGATTGCAGTCCAACACAGTTGCCTTTAAGGACCTTTAAAAAAAAAATAATTGATGCAATTCAGATTACAAATATTCCAATCCCACAAAATAATTGTCAAAAATAAAAATCTAATAGACCAAAGAAAAAGAAAAAATAGAGACAAGTCACTGATTAATAACAGTCTTATCCCATTGTATGAAATAATTCCAAACCCTAATAAATTTCCCAATGAGAATGAAATTTGATCAAAATCATAAGAACCCATTAACACAAAGAGGCCAAGCAGTCAAAATAGTAATCTGGGTACTTCTGATTTGCTGATTATCATAAAAAAATGAAGTGAAAAAAACAGAGTAAGAAAGAGATCAGAGAATAGTGGCTTACTGAGTAGAGCTGTCAAATCCAAGAAAGTATGAGTCTTGAGGGAGAGACAATTCCTCCATTGGAGCAATATACCAAGTCTAAGCGGTTCTATCTGGGTTTCAGAGACAAAAGAGATGAGTTTTAAATTTAGAATGAAGTTGAGGAAAATTGACAGAGCTCACTCTGTTTCTTCTTCTCTGTCTGTGTTTATATATAGTATTGGATAATGGATATATTGGCGCTTGAAATGAAAGGTAATAATTAATATTATAAGATCCAATTAAAGCGCAGAATTTCAGGATAAGGACGAGTGACTGGGCAGTGATTAGTTAGTAGTATACAAATTAATCAGGAGATAAATTTGGATACAAATTAATCTGTATCATAATCTATCTGAAATAATCCAGTCAAATTTTATTCACCCAATATAGCCAAGAACAAAGAGAGTAATTTTTTAATTTCACAACAAAAGCAGACTGAAATTGTCAACTTTATGCCCCCCCAAAAAAAAAAAAAAAAAAAAATCCTATTGTAAAAAGATTAAAAAAAAAAAAATCAAGTTCTAATGCCACTAGAATTATTAAAAGAGTTGTAACTTGTAAGTAAAAGAATACTTATATACTACAAGCTCTCATATAACATGTGAACTCTACAAATTAGTGGAACTTATATATTGTGAGAGACTCGCTGCAACTGTATGCAACAGATACAAGATATACCTTTTTGAAATTGTAGATCGTGCTTTACTCATGATGCATTAATGTTGTTGTGAATTTTTTATTATTATTTATTTTAAGTTATTATAGTATTGGTTAAGACCGTTATTAGGTTGAGCGGTGTTTAATTTTTTTATAATAAATAAAGAATAATATTTGAGAGAGAAACTTATATGGATTCTCATTCCCTTATAATCTTATTTGATATTGATTTTGCTAAATAACAAACATACACAAAATTTTCCCGTGTCCAAAATAGTCTTAGTCTTGTTAAATAAATAAACATTCCACGAGTTTTTCTCAAAGTCCAAAATAGCTAAACTTATTTACAACCCTACTACTAATATTACCTTTTTATTTAGTCCAAAGAATCTACTCTGAAAATAGCTAGGGAGAAAGTTATACGGAGTCCAATTATAGACGAGTTTCCCAGCCTCTTTTCATTGGGAGGGAGGTTGCCATATAAATGGTCAAATCGCACTAACAAACAATGAGTAACTTTGCCTTCATCATATAGGCAAGAGACCTGAACGATTGAAAATGCTCAAGAAAGGTTGTCCCTCGCTAGACTATTTTATAAATAAATATTGCTCTTAACCTCTCGTACTGCCTATAAGTCCCAACAAATTGCTCATCAATCACTTTAAACTGGCGTATTGAGAAGGTTCAAGGCAATGAACAAAAAGAAAGGCGTTACACTAAACTGTATTATTGCATACAAATTGTATGCATGAGTCATGATCCTTACTCTTGTTCACAATAAACTATCCCTGTATCTAATAGTAACTGCATCAAAAGTATAATAACAACATAGGAATCTACCTGACCTAATCCGTAATTACATCGCTATTTCTTGAAGCCTGTCTCTAGAAATAAACTAAGGTCTACCTTAACATCGTCCCAGTTTGAACTATTTAGCTCAACCCCTCAACCTTTCAGTAACATGATTCACATTCAGCTAAACAAATATTCAATTTCCTTCACTTGGAACCAGCTTTAAGCCAGTAATTTACAGTGGTCAATGGCTACATATGACCCGGCCCTTCCCATACGCAAGGACATGGCTGCAATTATTAAGGCATCTGATCCCCAGAAGGCCATCATTCTTGGTCTCTGATGCTGAAAGACAAAAGGTGTGAATGCCAAAGACAGCCAGATTCCCCACATCCCCCCATTAACGAAATAATTCAGGGAAAGACCACATTAAGAATCTTGCAAAAATGTCAGTCTCCAAAAACTCAATATGAGCAGCACGTCCGATGAAGGAGTTCAAATTCTTGCCATAGGAGGACGTATCAAAGTTGACATCACAGCGAATGAATACTCGCTGCTCAGAAGAAGGGGCTCGTATCTGGTCCAAGCAAGCATTTAGCATCTCTAGAAATAGTTTGCCCTTTTTTGAGAAGTCCCAAGAGGCTGCTTGGCAAGTTTCAATTCTGGCTGAATGGTATGGAACATAACCATCCTGAGAGATAGTGAATTAATAGCATCCGTTAAATGGAGAAAAACCGACACTAAACGGTAAAAAGAAGAGGCAAAAAAGTATCTCAATAGGTCTTCCTACTTGCTCAGTCAACTAAAACAGAAGTGGTTCAAATATAAAATTGATGTAATCAATAAGGACTTTTTTCTTTGTTGGATGAGTCAAATATCCTTTTATGTATTTATTTTTATAACAAGAGTGTCTAAATCTCTTCGAATATCTGACTATTCTCTTGGGCATGTGCATTCTCTGCGTCCCTTGGGAGTGGCTCCAAGATGCTGCCAAAAAGTTTCGAACCCAGGATCTCATGGATATCATAAGACCTTAAGAACCACTAAGCCAACCCCTTGAGGTTGGACAAGTCAAATATCAAAAAGAACATTTACATAGAAAATGCCAAAAAGGGTCATAGCAATAAAAAGAAATGCACGTCTTTCAAAATGACTTTAACTTCATGAAAAGTTAAAGAAACTGAATTCCATCCAATCAGAATTTATTAAAATTTATCATAAAATCCTCCTAGCTTTTCCATTTGGGAAGAAAGAACACTGTCATGAAGTTGCATTTCCATGTAGTACTTCTAAAAGTCAGTCTGGTAATCATTAAATACAAAGTAACACTACCATATCTTTCACTATCAGGCCTACATTAAATCTTCCAAAAAGTAAAAATGAAGAACAGAAAATCGTGTCCCAACGCTCCAGCATATGAGGGCATGACTAATATTAGGACGGGAGATTTTACCAAAGAAAAAGTATGAGTGGTGCTAGCAAAATCCAAACACAAATTTAAAAGAGAAATATTGATAGAATGCAACCCTAATGAATGTGGTGAAAACAAAGGGTCTGAAGAAATAAGACTATTCCAAATAAGCCTGTTGAATAGGAAGGGATACCTGAGGTGAAGATAACAGGATGATATGCTTGAAATTCTCCAGTGTTTTCTGCTGAAATAAGAAAGAGAACCGTTTGAGGCTTCAAACAAAGAGTTAGGTTGCAGGAAAATAGCCTCCTCTCTCTCTAATAGGTCCTAGCCTCAATTATTCACTTTGGAAGTCAGAAAAATACATTAAATTTTCATTGTACTTATATCACAATTTTATATCTTCTCCCAAGAGTGCAAAAAATACACAAGGCCTGAATCTCATTGTTGTATGAAAATAAATTAAATATTATGTTGCAATCTCTCTCATTTTCTATTTTGTGGGGAAAAGTTAAATAATATATATATATATATATACACACACGCACTTGATCATCTTTTTCTTCATTGTCTGGTTGCAATGGATATGTGGGATATGGTGTTCAGAATGTTTGGAGTGAGCTGGGTTACGCTGCAATCTGTAGTGGGGCTTTTAGCATGTTGGCAAGGCAGATTTGGTTGTCATCGAAATGGGTATATATGGTTGATTGTTCTCCATTGCTTATTGTGGTGTCTTTGGAGAGAGAAAAATAGTAGGTGATTTGAAGATAAGGAGAGATCAATATCAGACTTGAAGCTATTTTTCTTTAGAACTTTAATTGATTGGTTGGCTGCATTGCGGAACCAATCATTTTTATCTTTTCTTGATTTCCTAGATTCTTGTAATTTTTGTTCTTGATTGTTTGACCCCTTCCACACTCCCTGTGTACTAGGATGCTCCCCTTTTTGATATCAATAAACTTATTACTTATCAAAATATATATATATATATATATTTTACCTAAACATGATCAACAGAAGAACTTGTCCATTACCTTACACAGCTTGTAGAAGAATGTATTTTGGAGATCCGGGTCATCTGTGAAAGTAAGCTGATGAATGCACTGTGTGCCCTTAAACTTCTTCAAAAGCCACAGCCCAGAGTTAAATAAAGAGTTTGAACTATAAAGATATCCCAAGTGCGGACCAGATATAGAAACATATGTATATAAGTATCTTAGATATGGCTCCATAATGCTCTCTGCAAAAAAAAAATTAAAAATAAAAAAAAAAAAGAAAAAAAAGAAAGAAAAGAAAAGGCAGAGTTAGAACCAAACTAGAAACTGGAAGCATCAAGGCATCCAAAGCTACGGTCCTACCTGCTAATGCTGTTCTTAAAATCACATTTCCAATAGAATGTCCCACAAAACTAAGCTTAATGTCTCCTAAGCGTCCAGATCTTGAAAATTTATCCATCTTTTTTTTAACGAAACAAACCACTTCCTGAGCAAGCCTTAGTCCCATTTCTCTGAAATCATCAGATGTTTTGTCTTCATTTGCTTCAGACATAAGAAACTCTGTCTTTGGGTCAATCAGAAGCCACTGATTTCTAACAAGCCGTAAATCCAGGTGATGCCCCTACAGTGTTTTGAGTTGTAACAGGTAAAATTAATCTTCTGTTCTATGCTTTACCCACAATGCAGTACAGAACATGAATAAAATAGACTTCAAAAGTAATGTTCTGCTAACCAAAATGGGTCTACACTCTGCACTTTTTTTATCTAAGAAATTACCGATATTGAACAGGACCAACACATACCATAAAAACCTACCTCAAATACTAACAAGATATACAGGCATGCCAACAACAAATGATGCAGGAGGCAATGGGAAAACAGATTTATTATATTTTATTTGATTTTATGTATCATGGGCAATTTTGTAATTTCATAATATTCTGGAATGGGCTGTGTTAACAGTCCATTAGATCTTCTTTTGGGCTTTATTTTAAGATTGGTTATTTAGTTGGGCTTTAGTAGTAAAAGCCTAAGGAGTCCAAGTCCAAGTCCTATTAGGGTTTTAAGAAATCCTAGTTCAACTAGGATTAGGTATTAGACTTCTATTTAAAGAGTTGTAATGCTTCATATTGCGATGATGAATGTTTTCAGAATTTTTTTTTTTTTTTTGATAGACAAAATATATAGAATGAATGTTTTCAGAATTTAAGAGCTATGAAGCTTTCTTTTATGGTTTGTGTGATGCAACCTTCTCCAAGGTGTGATGCTTAGGAAGTCTAGGTGTGATTCCTAGATATTTAGTTCTATTCTTTTAGCAACTGATACACAAATAAGGTGAAATAGAAGGGTTGGGTTCAAGTTACACCTAGTGTAACTTTAAACAATGTTAAACCACTCAATATTTTTAAATTGGATGTGAATTTTGACAAATCCACCGTTGGTTACATTATCTTCGTATAATCTTTATGCTTGCAAATTTTCAAAATGATCAAATATCAATAACCATGTCATCAATCAATTGTTTAAATTCAAGGTTTTGTAGTTTATAATAATAAATAAAAGATAAGTATATGGATCAAATAGTAAATAACATTCGATTGACATAAAAATTGGCACTCAAGTAAAAAATATATAGAATATGTAATACAACGGTGGGATTTTCAAAATATGAATTTAATAATAAGTTATTAGGTGGTCTAACATTTCTTAGAGTTACACTAAGTGTAATTTGAACCCAACCCGAAATATAAATATATATATATATGTATATATGTATACACACACATATATATATATGTATGTATGTATAGCTTAAACATGCTTTCCCTGTCTCACTGGACTCACCTTGCGTCATTTCATTCCTTGTCAGAAAAGAATCATGGGAAAAAGGGAAAAGGACTATATTTAGTAATGTTAAAATTCGATCCTATCAATACCCTTCAGCCTAATAATTGTAAAACTGGAAAAATGAATCAAGAACCTTTCCTAGCATGGTGAAATTAACTTGAAGTGAAATGTACCATGTTTATGACCAATTAAATTAGAATGGAGCTAGCATGCTCGCAATGGACTGTACCATTGCTCTATGGTTCTTTTCAAAATTTCCCTGATGAGCATCACTGGCTTACAAAGTGCTAGAAACCTCATTGAAGTGTCATAAGACATGAATATATTTCAATTATGTAAGCAACAACTTCAGACCAAAAGCAATTTCAGAACCCTGACAAGTATTACTTTGCAATAACAGATAATTTACATTAGCAAGTAAGATTTTCAATGTGGCAACTTCTAGAAACATCATAATGAGAATGATATACAAAAAAGCAATGGCATGTTCATATTTAGGCAAGGCTGTAGAGAGTAAAACTTGCCTGAAACCCGTGCACAAAGACAACAATCCTCAAAACACGACCATTTTGGAGTGAGCCAGAACCAGATTTCTTGTTGGCAGCTGCAGAGCTGGGTCCAGTGAGTGGGCCCATCAAATCTATCACATCCAAATGTCTCAAGTATGAATTTTCACTAGAAGAGCGCCGCCTAGCATTCATCACACGTTCTACAATTACAATAGGAATATGTGATGGATTTCCAAATATTTGCATGTCTTGGATTGACCGATTGTTGATCTGCATGAAGCAATACCTATTTATAGAAATCCAATTATACAGGAAACAAGGATAAGAAAGAAATCCATTTGAGAATAATTACTCACATTCATCTGTGCAATACTTCGCCTATGAAGCTCAGCACGTGTAGCCGCAGTTTGGGCAGGCTGTACAGATAAAATACAGTTCCCACGTCAGACACTGAAGTGAATGACTATTTGTCCATGTAGTTGAAAGGGTAAGCCAAAATTAACATTATGTAAACAGTGGTAATAAAGCAATGTAGTACAAATATGAGCACTTACATCATCAGTTAACTTCCACAAACTTGAAACTCTTTTATGGGAACCATTATGGGAAGACTCATCACCTCCACTATTTAAATAGTGATGAGGCATCTCAACCTTAGAGTGTACCATCCATATTGACCATTCAGCTCTCCGATCCTTAGCCCACGCATCACGCAGGAATTCCAATATCTTCCTTTCATTAGCCCTAGAATAATGAATTATAGTTCGGCATGAAAAAAAGCTTAAAAAGAGAAAAGGCAACCACCATATCACAGGTTCAAGTGTTTATTTTGTTAACTTGTGGCTATGGACAGAGATGTCATAATCCACCAAGAAAGGGGTCCCAAGCTGGTTATTCAACTCTTTAAATGAACTCAGGCTGCTCCTTTGAAAGTTGGAATTTATCAAAAATCTCAGTAACCACTTGGTATCTTGGCAAAAATCCCCTTTATTATCTCAAAAACCTATTTAGCCACTAGCTAACCATCTCAATCCCCATAAATATTGACCTATAAAAGTATTCTCATGGATGAACCACCAATAACCACAGCAATTAATACAATTCATATAGAAAAATTGTTGAATTAAATAAAATTTCAGCTGCTTATTTTAAGCTTTGAGGGTGTGATTGCCAACTCTTTTAAAAGTGTGATTGACTAATTTAGTAGATATATCTAAAGTAAAATTCATTTTACTTCACTGTTATATTCTGAGCTATCTCATTTACTTTTCAATTAGTAACATTCATTTTACTCCACTTAGGCTTTGTGCTTTTGCACCTAGGCTATAGTGACGTTAGAGCCTTAATAATGCACCTTGATCCTTTAATAACACTGCTGAATGTTAGAATTTGAATGGACTTTTGAAATTAAAATTAATAAAATCAGGCAAAGTTTATATACAATTTCAAGGATATGGAGAAAATCTAACCTGTGGAAATGCAAAAAAGTATTCCATAAATATGACACTTGATCACCCAGTGAATGAAAGGAGTTCAACAAATCACCCCTAGATAAGCGGCGAAGCAATTCCTCACTTCGAAAATCTAGACTACCATTTGCTCTCTATTCAATAACAGAAGACATTACTAAGTAAGCATTACAAAACCTTAGAATCAGAGGAAATTACAAAAAAAAAGAATCAAGAATACTCTGCTGAAAAGTAAGGACCTCAAGACCATTTCGTGGCTTGCCTTGTCCTGAAACTTCATCTGCAGCACCCAAATTTTTTTTAAGGACAGAACCAAACAAATTTGTATCATCCATGTTGGATATAAAATCAGTCAAATCAACAGCTTGGTCAATTGCTCGGCTAAGCTTTTGTAGCTCTTCAAGCAAGATGTCACGAGCAGTTAATAATGCTTTAACAAGCATGACGTCTTTAAAATCTACAGAAGCAACCTGGTCCAATGCATAGCCATCACAAATACAACTGTTAATACTTGAAAGAACACTGTTTAAAGAACTGGAAACAAAACACTATTAGCGGGTAAAATAAAATGTGCAAGCACCTCCATTCTGAAATACATTAAAACACTGGCTTACAAAAATTGACTCTTCAGATTCTATTAACAAGTCTTTACTCCTTTGGGCATTAGGCACAAAGCCATTAGTCATTATGGCAACTTTCTACCAAACCAAAGCTTTCTTATTTTCGTTTTTCAGCAAAACCATACAAGCAAGAAACATGTTGATGCAGTCAGCAAAGAGATCAAGAAAAAACAAGATTAAAAACCCAAAAACTAAAGAATTGTCGTCTAATTTTGATGTGGGACATTCTTTGCATCCTTCATAGGTTACCTTAGTTATTTTTGACTTTTAGTAACAACTTTCTTCAGGTTGGAAAGTTCCAAGATTAGTTTTAATTAAGTTTCACTAGGATAATTTGGTAATTTCAAGATATTCTAGAATGGGTTGTACAAGAGGTTCATGACACCAATTTTATGTCCTTTTTCTATTTGGTTTAGAAGTTCTTAACAATTTTTGTTTGTTACTAGCAAAGCTTTAAAACGGAACCGTGATGACCAGTTTAACTGTGAACCAGTCATCAGTCTGATTTTTAAAACAAAAAATAAAAAATAAAAAATAAAACTCTAATAAAAGCTTCAAACCATATGAACCAAGGTCAGAACCGTCAAACACACAGCAACTATTGTGAGGGTGGATGTGGGCAGTGGGTTTAGAGGCAACCCTGAGGCTGTCACGCATTGCGCAAGGCCACACCTCAACTTTCCAGTCACCATCACTGGAAACCCTCCCAACATAGGGACTCATACAGTCTTAAGCAGAACCAAAATGGCAAGATACACAAAATCCAGAAACAGAGACGCCTTCAAATTGAAGGGGAGAGAGACTGAGATTAAAAATATGCACAGCTTGAAAGATAAGCTTTTGACAGCAAGACTAAATGGTTTTATTATTACGATTCCTTTCTATGTCTACATGTTTGTAAATGTGGGGAAGAGAATTAAACATTATTTGTGTTTTGTTATTATTTTCTATTTGTTTCATACTAATTGTGAAAACACATTTGAAAGGTATTTCATCTTTTTAGATCATGCAAAATAAATTGCATTGCAAAGTTGAATACAAAGTCATCCTATTTGTTAAGCAAACACTGCCATTATGCCAAGAAGAATATGACAAAAACCGAAGCTACAGTATAAGTACAATTTACAGTAACAAGCACATCCACCTGCGCGCACAGATAGATACACACACATTCCACAACCAAAACATGCACAGACGGAGTATTGATAAACACAATTGTCATCGTTGGGTAGATGCACCAGACAGCTAATTATTTGGTTAAAAGAAACAAAGATCCAATGTGCTTGAATTCAAACGGATCTTCCTACTCAAAGAACAGGTTGTGGGGGAGGTTGTGAGTTCAATAGCTAGGTGCATGTGCAAGTTACCAAAAGAAAAAGAAAGGAACCAAACAGCCAGGTAAAAGTTTTAGCCAAATAAATAAATTGTGCTAGAACATACTTTCGACCCAATGGAACTGTCACCTGCATCGTCTTGAGCAGTGCTGGAACCACTGAAATAATTCAACTGACCATGTTACTTCAACAAATAAATACAATAATGAATTATCCAAAGAAAGTGTAAATAAAGAAATGTGATAGCAACCAGGTTATCCATTTTAGTAGCATATGCGACAAACCTGGGTACCTTCAGGGGGGACATGGAAGAACCAACTTTCAGTAGACTGGTGTGTATGCTTACATCAACAAGCACAGCATGGAAAGCATCGAAATGAACAGGGCAATAAGAATGCAACCCTAGAAGAGCTTTAGGAGGAATTCGAAATTCATGCACTGCAGAAGGGGAAGTATCAAGAGAAGCCAGTATCTCAGACCTACAGAAATTAATAACAATCACCATCATATTAAATTCCAATGTAAGTCCAAGCATGCATTAATTGGAAAAAGCAGACTCTTAGACTTTCAACTCACCCTTTTTTAAGGGCTGGAGCATACATAAGCTCAAACTTCAAAATAACTGCAGAAGTGGGTGGACCCTGCAAATAAAGTGCCATATAATTAGGCAAGACATGATAACAGTGGTAGATACCAAAGGCCAAAAAGCGAGCAGAGAGAGAGAGAGAGTGAGAGAGGGATACACTACCTCATATCTACCAACAGGTAGATTAAATGAGATCATGATGGATAAGAGAACATCCTGCCTTGCATACTTGATCCGGAAAGGCTGGGTTGAGAAACTGTTGTCTGTGTCATCAATCCTCCATACTCCGTATACATCATCAGAACCCAGATCAGGAACTACAGCTCAAAAAAGTTTCACTACCTCTTAGTCCCTTAGCTCGTCTAAAGAAATATCAAAGATCCCAACTACCAGAAAAGTTTCTATTTAAGCGATGCAAACATGTCTCCAATCAGTGATAAAATGCAGAATATCTAATAAATCAAAATCATTGGAAGTCATCTAAATATCTTGAAGAACTCCTTGTCAAACATTCTGAAGCAACCATGTACTTCATCATGGGTGCACCTAACTGAACTGAGCTACCTTAGAATCTAAATGCTAGAATAAAAATGACCACCTAATCACAATCTCAGCCAAAATGAGGGAGAATTAAGGGGGGGAAATCTCTGGAGGGTTTTTTTTTTCCCCCTTCATAATTCAGATGAGTAAACATCATGAGCAGGGAACATAGATCTACAATCCACATCAAGTTGTGGCGCCCTACAATACTAATACTGGAAAAATGTGCAAAGAAGGCTTTTTCTACATAAATGAGCTAGGAAACATTAACTTGTAAATTCTTTATTATTCAGGCCATCGAATTCTCTCTTGAAATGTTTTAGCCAAATCATTATAGAATTCAATAAAAAAAATTTTAAGATCAAAAGAAAATAAAAAATCAACTTTCCAATCTACCATTGAATTATTTAAAGAAGCAAATAATATTGCCATTAAAATTGAAATAAAATTGTCAGTTTTCACTGCAGGCTAATCAATTAGCAACATAGCTCAATCTTGAATTCACAAAGCCACTGGCCAATTGCATAAACTGCAAAGTTCATATTTGAGTTTTAAAAGGAGCTGTTTTAGACCATATACTTGTAATTTAGGTATGCCTCCAAATTGCAAGATGCACAGACACAAATATTAAATCTTCAAAGAGCTCTGGACAACTCATTAGCAACACACACACAGAGATCAAAACCAGATACATAATTGATAAAAGCAAAGAGGATAACCATTACAACAAGAATAACACACCTTCATATTGAACAACTCTTGCTGGAGTTCCCAAAGAAGTATAGTCATCATCTTCCCATCTCAAAGTAATCTTAATTTGATACCATCTGGACAAAGAAAACACTGATAAGCAAAAGAGTAATTCATCTCCAAAATCTAGTCTAAGCGTGTTTGGATGCCATTTGATGATTCCTTATTTACTAAAAGTAAAAGTACAATAGAAAACAAGTTTTTTTTTTGGAGCACACCAAAGTTCAAGAGGCCCCAAAAGCTGGTTTTTTTGGGCTTACCAAACACACAAACAGGCAAATAAATAAAGAAGATCAAGTTCACAATAAGTAATGAATTTACAAGCACATACCCCTGCTGGAAAAGGTCAAGATTGTGAAACCTATGAATGTAAATGGCAATTTCCTGTGCAGTGTCCAACATAGCCACCGGCTTAACCCTGGCCGAGTGGGGCTTAGCATCAGGCAACCTCTTTGCTGACCAAGTCCTATATTTCAAACCAATGAACCACCCCAAATGCCGATACATATGTAACCCACTATTAGTGATTTTTGCATCCCTTTCTTTTTCAACCAATATCAATTATAAGTTACAACTGCAACCTCCCGCCAAATCTACATATTTCTTTTCTGAAGCCCCATAATTCACAAAAAAATCAAACGAACTCTCTCACACATCACTATACGAGACACAAGAATTTCACAACCGATCACGAAAATTCTCACTCTTTGCTGTATGAATCCACTTTCAAGAGTTCTCAATCTTCAAAATCATAAGAAACTTCTAGAGCTGCAAAGAAGTTTATGACATAATCAGGATGGTACAAGAGTGAAAAACTAAAGAACTTTTCATTAAGCCCCCCCAAAAGAAAAAAAAAATATTGGTCATTTAGAGAGAAAGCATGATGTTGATTTATTACCAAGATTATTAAGTACAACGAATGTAGCTTATCAATTATCCTTATAAATTTACGCCGTAATGGTAGTTAGAAGACGCGCGCGCACATTAGCAATTGCAAAAGGAAACAATCAAGGGTCCTCCTCCTAAGATTTGCCCTTAGGGAAGCATCAAGAAACATTTAAATGCTACTTTATTAGCTGCATTTTGTAAACAAATTCACAGTTTGTTAGCCCTTTTTTTATTATTTAAATAATACTCCTATATATTTGTTCAACTTTCTTTAAGGTAAAAGCAAATAGGAAAAAGATAGAGACACATTAATAAATAAACAGAAAATCCATGAAATCAAAGCGTGAAAAACACTTTGGGGCCTTCAGTGAAAACTAATGTATGGAAAGGCTCGGACACTTCGTCTAATCCATTAGGTTCGAGTCCCACTGCCAGCAGAGTCCGTTGGTGGGCATCTACACGGGTTGGCCCAAGGGTTTAACCTTAGCGCCCTGCCCGGGGCAAGCATAACCTCGCGAACCCCTATTTTCATTTACCAAAAAAAAAAAAAAAAAAAACCTAATGTGTGCATTAATTGATAGTTCAAGCATTTCTGCAGCTCAATTCTCAAACTATTACACATTCACTTCTTCGGTATTAGATTGCATTTCATTTTCTTAAAAACAGCTATAACTAAAAACATACTCTTGAAAAAAAAAAAAAAAAAAAAAAAACGCGTGCACACAAAATTATCAAAGAAACAATTGGTCAGACATGTAACATGTTACAGACAATTCAGATATGAGCTCATGAATCTTATGATCAAACTTTGAAGGGAAACAAAATACGAGAAATGCAACAACGGTGTAAACCTTAAAAAAAAAAAAAGACAATAATTAAATAATTAAGAAGTGAATGGAAGAAAGAGAAGGGAGAAAGTACCACGTGGAGATCTGCTATTTGTAGAAGAGGTCGAAAGCTTTTTTTCGCTAGGGTTCGTAGGTAGCTCTGGGTGCAGAGCAGAGGAGCCAAAAAAACTCACAGAGAGAACAGAAGGAAAAAGAAACTCTGTGAGCTGTACGATGATGTATATTAATCATAGATATAAACGCTAATTTGCTTTTTCTACTTTCTTTTCTTTTGTGTGTGTGTATGCGTGTCATTTACCATGATGTCCCTGACAACAATGCCTTTCTGTTTTATGCATTGTTCAGTGAGACCGAGTCTTAATAATAATTAACAATAATGGAGGGATATTATTGAGAATTGGGTCAGCTTAGCCTAAGCTATTCCCTGTTGTTGCTTTTGGGCCTACAATTTTGATTCGGGCTAATTCGGTTGTGTTTAGGCTCAAACTCTCCGCTAATCCCAGTTAGCTTTTAATACTTTGGGCATGTTGTAGGCTTCTATGGCCGCAAGGCTAAAGGAGATTTATAAGCCCGGTTGGTCCTACTAGTATGCCAGATTTGGGCCCAAATTTAACTGGACTTGAAGATATGATTCAAGTACAAAAAAATTGCTTATTATAACTTTTTATGACAAAGTTTTACAACTCAACTCAATTTTTTGTATTTTCAATTGCCAGGACATATATGAATCATGTTATGAATATATGTCAATTTAGTATTGGCTAATCTTTTGACAAAACGCACTTTACTTGTAATTTGATAGATCTAGAATGTATTTAATACTTCAAGAAACAATATTTCAAATTCAAGTGTTAAAGTCATGCAAATATATCCAAGATTCAAGTGAAAAAATGCTAGTTTTTAAATCTCGACAGCTAGTATCTATCGAGATTTAAAAAGTTATTTCAGCCTGATGCTCGATAGCTTTTAACAGATAACCTATCTATTGAGATTTATGAAAATCAGATTTTTAGTTCTGATTTTCATCCAATCCATGTATACATGTTTGGGTTTTCTTTTTTCACAACCCTAAACATATATAAGAATTATTTTAAGGGCTATCATAGCTGATGTAGGTGAGTACAACTTGATGCAAAGGGTTTTCACAAACAAATTGTGACTGGAGACAATTTCTCATAGTTTATCTTTCTCTTCAAGAATCTACTGCTTTTGAACGCCGTAGGATTTTGTAACCAAGAAGCTTCGTGATCTTCATTGTGTGGATAAACTGAAGAACTTTGCAACTAACATCTTTCTCAAGTTGGTGTGTAAGCCACATACTGGGATCTGCACATCGATTGGTTAGTCACGTACTAGGAGCTATGATTAAAATGAGAGATTGTCACTACAGAACAAGTCCAATTGGGTATTGGGGTAAGGGTTCAACTGTAGATTGGTATAAGATATTGAGATTCCTTTACTTGTAACCATTTGTTGTAATAATGGTAGATTATCGAGAGTGGTGACCTTAAAATCATCTTGTGAGGTTTCTTCCTTAGAGGTTTTCCTCACTCATAAACAAATCATCGTGTTAACTTTATTTTCCACTGCATATTAACTTAGTTGGTGATTTGTTTATACTACCACGCGTATTGCAGATTAATTAACTTAATTAATTCACTTGGCTAATTAATTGGTTAATTTATCACAAGGGGTCAATACATTCTTGGCCTATTATCAATGAAAACGTCTAATGATCAAATCTCTCCATTAGGGATGGCAATTTTGCCTCGCCCATTCCCGCTTCGCCCTGCATGGGTTTTTCTTGTCTCGCAAAAGTGGTGGGGCGGGGATGAGGCAAGATTTTAACCCCAGACCACAAGGCGGGGTAGGGATGGGTTTAGACTTCTTAAATCCACCCCTCCCCGCCCCTCCCCATCCGCACCCCACCTCGCCCCGCATTAATAAAGGTTATTGTGGGGCCAGAAAATCGGGTGGCCTCGGCCCACTTCAACCCAGGCCCAAATGGCCCATGCCGAGGACGCATGATGGGTCCGAGGATGACCCTATCCTCGGTCGTCCGAGGCTTCAGTATGAAGAAGGGGCAAGCCCTGGGCGAACTGTCACCTCGGCATTGAATACGCTCACCTAATCCTTCTAGCCGCATTAATGAGGATGTAACCCCTTGGCAGGGTAACATCGATCAAGGTGAACCACTTAAGCACGGATGTGACCTTTGATAGGATAGACGGTCAGGTGGAAGGCCAATAGATGACCAACAAGAGGAGGAAGAGGAGGATATATAAGGGGGGTGAGCAAAATGTAAGGGGAATGGGTTTTTGGAGGAGCAGAAAAGGGAAGGAAAAACCTCCTCGGCCAGGAGCCGAGGAGCATCTCCCAGTTGTAAATTGTTCTAAGTATTTTTCAGTAAAAGGAAAGAGTTCATGCTACGTGAACGCCGGCCAGCGCCTAAACTTCGATCCACTCTCTACAAATTCATTGTTCTGGGTTCGTTGGACCTTTAACCCATATCCTTTGGGCTTGGGCAACAAAAACAGACCCTACAGTTATAATTGCAAATTTTTCATACCCTAAAATCTTACTATTTAAACAAACATATCAATATTAGCTTATTTTATTATACCCAATGTGGTTCTCTGCCTTTATTTTGTTATGTGTTATCTATAAGTTTTTTTTTTTTTTTTTTTTTGTGATTATCTTGTTGAACACTTGGATATATTATTCAATTTTGTCTAAAAATTGATTTGATTTGATGGGATAAATTTAGTTGTACTTTCAAGTATATTTTTATTAATGAAATAGGTTTAATTAAAAAAATTGTACTAGTTGCAGGACAAATTAACCCAAAAAAAAATAAAAATAGAGTTTTACGTGATGGGGCAGGGCTTTGCGGGGCGCCAAGGGATGGGGATGGGGTAAGAAAGTTTTTCCCGTCATGCGGGGCGGGACGGGAATGAGGCAATACAAAACCATGCAGGACGGGAATGAAGACCCCATCCTTTAGCACTGCTCCGCCCCATTGACATCATCCCTACTCTCCACCCATATTGTTGTAACTATCGAATTAAATTCTAAAAAATAATTTCTATACTTTTTTTTATTAAAAAGAAAAACCTAAGAGCGAAGCGCACGATGAGACTAGTAACACAAATGATAAAGTTTTTAACCCTAATCTAATTGTAATCTGTTATCATTCTATGTAGCGATATATACGTTTAAATTTGTGAAAAATAAATAAAATTTTTAACATATAAATAGACAATCTCTAATGCAAAACAAATAAAGACATTATGATCCAATTTATAGAACCAATTATGCGTGAAAATTTTTTTTATAGACAATCTCTAATGCAAAACAAATAAAGACATTATGATCCAATTTATAGAACCAATTATGCGTGATAAACAATTTTATAGAAGCAATCATGCTCCTTGCATGTATCTCCTCTTACAAGGTTGACCTCCCTTAATTGCGTCCACTACTGATTAGAACGGTATATATAGGATGACATAAAAGTAGATGTTTTGTTTTTTTGATATGCCATAAAGAAGATATAAAAGTAAAACGCAACTAAAATCCAGAAATTATAGACAGATAGGAACATACGTGGTCCCTTGGGAAGAAGAAATATGGAATAAAAAAAGGGTAAAAAATCATGGCAAAGAAGAAGAAAACAAATAAATGAGTTGTTTTCAAAGTATAAAGAAAGTAAAATGGAGTTGTCTCACTCCGCATGACGAGGAAAACAAGTTTTCCCCGTCATGTGAGATGAAGCAGGAATAAGACAAAACAAAACCATGCGAGACAGAGATGAAGATCCCATCCTTCAGCCTCGCCCCGCCCTATTGCCATCCATACTCTCCACCCATATTGTTGTAACTATCGAATTAAATTCTAAAAAGTACTTTCTATACTTTTTTTTATTAAAAAGAAAAACCTAAAAGCGAAGCACACGATGAGACTAGTAACACAAATAATAAAGCTTTTAACCCTAATCTAATTGTAAACTGTTATCATTTTATGTAGCGATATATACTTTTAAATTTGTGAAAAATAAATAAAATTTCTAACATATAAATAGACAATCTCTAATGCAAAACAAATAAAGACATTATGATCCAATTTATAGAACCAATTATGCGTGAGAAACAATTTTATAGAAGCAATCATGCTCCATGCATATATATCCTCTTACAACTTACAAGGTTGACCTCCCTTAATTACGTCCACTACGGATTAGAACGGTATATATAGGATGACATAAAGTAGATGTTTTGTTATTTTGATATGCCATAAAGAAGAATGGAAGATATAAAAGTAAAAAACAACTAAAATCCAGAAATTATAGACCGATAGGAACATACGTGGTCCCTTAGGAAGAAGAAATATGAAAGAAAAAGTGAAAAATCTTGGCAAAGAAGAAGAAAACAAATAAACGAGTTGCTTTCAACGTATAAAGAAAGTAAAATGGAGCTGTCTCATCTGTGACTTTGTATGGTCATGGTTGGTACTGTGTAACAGAGTGGGGCTCGAGGTAGACCCGTGAGCTGTGGTGACCTCAAATTAATGTTCGTACTATTCAGTATTCAGAATAAAAAAGCCATGGACCTATTTACTTTGTCTTCCTCTCTTTTCTCTCTCTGTAGAGTCAGTTCAGTTGGTGATAAGATCCTCCCAACTTTGTTTGATTTCGTTTTCATGAACATGACTCATGGGGCTGTTCCAATCGACTGAAACATGGCCTTGTGCGTATTCATTACTTATGGTTCTTTGTCATACTGTGCTATGTGCGCACCATCAATCTCTGTAAAGTACCTTATTTTTTATTTACCAAAAAAAAAAAAGAGTACTCTTTTTATTGAGTTATTTCAGCCTTACATTTCTCTCTTAAAGTAAGGTGTCAATCACTGTCTCCAATTTATGTCCAATCCTTGCTATTGAAGAGGAGCCAATAATGTGTTTCTTAAAAAAAAAAAAAAGAAAAAAAAAAAAGAAAAAAGAAGAGCCAATAATGCAAGCATGGTACAACTACATGATAGTAGCACTTATCCCACCAATCCTCCGAACTCATTAACCCTAATCCCACTTAATCAGTTAATCTCAACCACTCTTGGAATTCATTTATCCCATGATCACGGGATTAAAATAACTGTTTTAGACCAAGTTATCACATAAATTTTTTTCCAGTTTGATGCAATAAAGTATTGACTTAGCCTTAGTCAGAATATTTCACTCTTTATCTATAAGACACTTAAAGACCTCATGATCTGATAATATGATTGATGAAATTAATTTGAGACATTTGAATTTATGACATATTTTTCAAATTTATTAATTAATCTCATCGACTGGGTTTCTCCTCTCAACTTAAATTGCCCCAAATGCTATTACAAAATAACTTACAATCTTGGGAGTGTAAGTTATTTTACCTCTATCAGGTACTCTTTGTTTGATATAATGGAGAACCCAAAGGATATATCAAATCCTAGTTGGGATTGCAACAGGGCGATCCACTCTCACCATATTTATTCCTAATCTGTGTACTTAGCTTACAAATTAACTCTGATCAAGCAAGCAGAAAGCACAACTAATGAGGTGTTTGTTCCAACAGAAGCACGACTGATAAAATCCATTCCCTTGGTAGAAGGGTTAATGGGGATATGTAAGGATATGGAATGGGACAACACACGGAGTATTTAACTATTTATTGGCAAAAGTGCATATCATATGTTGAGGGGTGATAGAATTAGGAGCACACTGGGAGAGTCCTCTAATACTAGACTAGCACCGGTCACGGCTTCTTACAGAGTATTCGGAAAGTTATAAGTTGCCTCCAAGAATCAAATTTTCATTTGGAATGCTTCATGTGATGCTTTTCAAACTTTCAAAGGGCCCGTGTGCACCGTCAAATATTTCTACATGTTGAACAACGGGCTTCTTGTTGTAAATGGACAGTCTTGATTAGTCCCCAGTTTCCTTAAATCCCATATATAATACTGAAACACAAAAATGGCAAAAGTCAAATTCTTCCTCGTGGCTCGATTGCTCCTTTCCCCTTACTGCTAGCACATCAGCATAGCCATTGGCTTCACGGTACACATGATGTGGATGGATGATTCAGTCACGCTCAATCAGTTTCCTGCAGTAAAGTCATAGATCAACAAAGAAATATTCGAGGCCCCTGAACCACAATTTGTTAGCCAATTAATAACCAATATGGAGTCTAATACAATATATTTTATATCCTAATCGCCAAGCCATCCCAATACCATATCTTAGTGCCCAATGTTCTGCAATATTATTCGTTGTGAAGCCAATATTTAATGAAAAGCCTCTGTATCAAATTTTTTCAGCCAATTACAAAGCACACCCCCACCCCAGGCCAACCCTGGAATGGAATGCCTAAAGCACTGCCAGCAGTGTTAAGGGTTATAAAAGGAGAATCTGGCGGGGTCCATTTAATTACCTTGGTTATGCGAGGTGCATGCTTTCTAGTGTGAATGCCTAAAGCACTGCCAGCAGTGTTAAGGGTTATAAAAGGAGAATCTGGCGGGGTCCATTTAATTACCTTGGTTATGCGAGGTGCATGCTTTCTAGTGTTCACTTGTTCTGGTGGCATAGCCATCCTAATTCGAGAGAAATGATTGCGGCCTATTGTGAAAAATTCATGTATGCTTGCTGCTGGTGATGTAAACCAATTAATGGCATAGGCTGTAGAGATATGGCTTGAATTGTGAGAAAGGAAGTTTAAACACGTGTTTAAACAGTTAGATTCCAAACTCAAGTAGAATTCAAAGACTCGTTTGAAAACCACCGAAGGAGAAGTCGGCCAAAACAAAGAGTACTAGATCAATCTTGTCCCGTTTGGTACACAAGTTTAAACAAATGTTTTCAATTTTTAAATAACATAATACGTATTTTCACATACTTTTTTACCTACACGTATTTTTAAAAAAATTGAAAACTTGTTATTTAAACATGCGTACCAAGTAGGCCCGAATAGTACTCTTTGTTTTGGCCGACTTTTCCTTTGGTGGTTTTCAAACTAATATTAGAATTCTACTTGACTTTGGAATCTAACATGTGATTGGATTGATAGTCTACTTTCTTCTTTATATAAGTTGATGAGTGCGATGTAATTAGGAGTGTGTGAAAGAAGCTTTTTCTTATGGTGTGTTGCACACTTTTGGACTTGCTTTGCGACTCTGTCTTTGGTTTGTGCACAATTGGTATTTTTGATTGTGAACCTTAAGTTCATTGGTTTTGGTTTGTATTTATGAGAGAGAGTTATTAAGGTGTATTTGGAATTTGGGTTTGTTAGAGTGCCTCTGCACCAATTTGTATCATCCTAAATTTGATATAATGAAACTTCTTATTCGTGGCTTGTGGATGTAAGCTATTACCAAATTACATAATTCTTAGTCTTTTGTGTCTATTTTTTTTAGATTAATGTTTTTACTCATATTATTTGTTTTGAGATCTTTCTAAAGCCTAAAATAATTTCAATCAATCAAAGCTAATTTGAGCTTCTGCTATTTTAGGCGGCATTGCAAGCCTTGCAATTTGTTATTGATCTGGGTTTGTAGGAAATTATTGTAAGGTGATTGTGCTACATTGTTCTCCGCATTACAGAAGCCTAGCTAGGCCATGCCTTTTGATTTTGGGGTGTCGTAGAAGATATTAAATGGACAGCCTCAAGATTCAAGGATGTTATTCTAAATTCTATCAACACTGCTTGTAATCATGCATCTCATGTTTTAGTTAAAAAAAAACTCTCTCAAAAGAACTTGTAAGAATTTGGATGAGTAATGTCTCCCTTTCATTTCGGCATCTTGTACCAAAAGAGACGAATAAATCAATAAAACCAGCTACTGTTTTAATTTGGTCAAAATTGGCATCCAATAAAAAAACATTGAGTAAAGTCGTAGTCATTGAGTAAAACTAAGTTTGTCCTTTGTAGTCAAACTTAATTCTTTAAATTATATTCGTTCAATAGGTCTGATCAAAAAGATTTTTTTTTTTTATTTTTAAAAATTATAATAAATTGATAGACTTTTAGAATCTTGGTGCACCTTAACAACCCTAGAAAATGATAATCTTGCTAGAAATGAAGCAACGTTCGAATTTGTAGTCAAAATTGAGGTGCTTGACTTATGGCTAGCATGAGGTTCCATACCAACTCCCACGATACATGAAAGAAAAGTCCTACTTCGATTCACAAATAGACTTTTTTGGCCAAATGCTATTATTATTAATAATTGGGTGTGACAAAGTGAAGGCAACCCCACCGGGACAAATATGCTAGGTAACATAATTCTGTCCAATGTTTACCCATAATCTCATTCTCGGGGATTAATATATTCTGATTGACAATGAGTCAACAAAGCAGATAGCAACTTAACATCTAGCGGTTACAATATCAATTTCAGGCTGTCATATTCGCCGGATGTAAATTTATTGCAACATTATTTGGACTCTGTTACGTGGGGTGTTTGGACTTCGGACAAGAATGTTTTTTTATTAGTATTCTTGCAGAGTAGAATTTGCTGCTATTTTGTAACATGATGTTTAAGTATACCTGTCTTTCTTTGATTAATTTGATAGAGATGTATGTGTTTTTCTTGCATCCGCCGCGTAATCAAGTTGTTCGTTGATAAAAATACTAGCAAACAAGACTTACTCTGTGAAAAACATACCTATAGTTTTTCTTTCTTATCTTTTTGATGAAAGAAAAAAAGCATAGTGATTGTGACAACAACAAAGAAAGACAGGACTAGTGAAGAAAATCCTGTGCTACTTCTTTAGTATTTGATGAGATTCGTAACTGAGGCAGAAAAATCTTTTACCCTTAATATATATGCAGAGAACATGCTATTATATATTAATGATTCTTCAGAGAGAGGTTGATATATCACCAGACTTGTAGGTTTTGTAGCTAAGGTGGTATCTCTCCCTTTTAATAAAGGTTTAAATCATCACCCATCTTTTATAACGTAATAGACTCCATTTTTTATTTTTTTAGTTTAGTAAAAAATACAGAAATATAAACTAAGAAAATATGCTTTGACGGTTACTGATACCAATATTTGAGTCCTGATTCCATCAAATTGGCTTTTGCACTATATCACAAAAAAATTGCGTGGGGGAATGACCCTACTAAAAGTGAAGGAAGAAAGTGGGAATTAAGGATCTTAATTATACAACATACATAATTTTTATCATTTGAGTGATGGATTTAATACTAATGCTTCTTTCTAAAAAATGATTAAATTTGAGTGTGGTTGAGTTTTAGTGGAAGGTGTTGTGTAGGTTTGAGAGAGAGAGAGAGAGAGAGAGACAAAAAGGTTGGGAGGAAAGAAAGATAGAAGAGAAGAAATAAAATTTGAATTTGAATTTTTTTTATATTATTTGTTGGTATAATTTATATTATTTTAATAAGTTGTATGTAAAAATAAAATCTAAAATGTTAGGTGAGTTGTAAAATGAGATTGTAAAATAGATAAAGTAGGTTTTGAGAATGTAAAATAAATACTTTTTTTGCATTACCGGATGCTAATGCTTTTAAGGATCTTAATTATACAACATATATATTTTTTATCATTTGAGTGATGAACTTAATACTAATGTTTCGTTCTAAAAAAATTGATTAAATATGATTTTTTTAGATATGTTCAAAAGTTACAAAGGGGATGAGATTTGAACATTAAATGTTCTCTTTTGAAACACAAAAAAAAAAAAAAAAAGTGTTTGTGGGGGAAGAGGCTGAAGACCGAGGAATCCAATCTGAGGATGAACTCGCCCAACCTAGCTAAGCAAAGGAAGATAGGCAAACTCCAAGGACTACACCTACCCGAGGAGAGCAAAAAAGCCAAAGGACGACTACCAACCCCGAAAAGCCAAAGGATAAAGGAATGAATGGCAAAGGGAAGGTACAAGACCTGTAAGGGTGGAGGGAGGAAGTTTCCTGAAGAAGACACCTCCCACCTCTGCATCTAATATTTTACATCAACCTAACCAGCTGCATTAATGAGGAAAATGACCCCTAAACAACAACTTCACAGCTCACAACTCTATCTACCACCTCCAAAAGGATCCTAATGAGACAAGTATCTTAAAAGATCACCTAAACACATACAGATGGAGGCCTGTAATGCGAGGGAAATAGCTATATAAGGAATTAGGCAACCCCCCAAAAAAAGGGGCTGAACATTTTTTAAGAAAAAAGAATACAAGGGAGCGAGTAAAGAAATACCCTATAAAGGAATATTATCCTAACTTATCAATATAAGATCCATCCTCGAACTTGCTCGAGGAAGTATTTTCATTGAATCATTGGTTCATTTACTCCTATTTCTCACTTAGGCTTTGTCAGCTTTAGACTTGGAACAATCTCAGTGTTGCGCTTGGCTTAGAATCCTGCTCTATTAAAAATTCATTGTTTGGACTTGGTTTGAAAGATCCAGGAATCACTATTTTAAGTGGGTTTGGGCTTTTACATTTTGAGTTCTTACCGTGTCAATTGAATTATAAACTCTTGACTAAATATTAGATACTAAGGTGTAGGGTTAGGATTTGTGGCCCAAGCCCAAAACAATAAATTTGTAGAGTATGGGTGAAAGAGCTAGGTTAAGTATTGGATTGACAATAATGAATCACAACTTTCAAACACAAGCCAACATGAATTTACACGTAAAACCTGAAAATCCGAAGAGCTATACTATTGTTTATCTGATGAACAAAGATCTTAGGGTTACAGTCAAGTTCTCTTGTAGGGTTACAGTCAAGTTCTCTCTTTCTTCTTTTGTTCTTCTTTCTCCCCCCCCCCCCCTCTTTCGTTAGGAGCCTCCTTCCTCTATATAGCCACCCTTCTCCTTATCTCCATCGTCCACTTATTCCTCATCCACGAGTTTGCTTGAATACATGTCACGTCAAGCATCTTCTTTTAGCTCTGTGTGAGTGGCGGTAGGTTAGGATGCACTGTTCAGGGGTCTTCTCCACATAAATGCGGCCAGAAAAGTTGCTGCAGAGTATTAAATACGGTGGTAGCAGCTTTCTTTTGAATGTTGGTCATTGTCAAATAGTTTAACATGTAGAAAATGTAGATTTTTCACATGTTCATGCATTGTTTCATATACAAATGGTATGTGTGCACGTAAAGCGTTTGATAAAATGCCTCAAAGGAGTTTTCTACTATATATATATATATATATTTAATTCACACATAACTTGATTTTTTGAAAATCAAGTTCCATTATATTTTTTTTAAAAAAAATTATATAGAACTCGATTCTCTGAGAATTGAGTTCCACCTTACACAGATCAATTTTCACAAAATCGAGTTCAATGTTGCATTTTTTATTGCGAAAAGCCACATCACTTGGTGCTATTGTGGCAAAAACTCATGGAACTCAATCTCTTTAAAATCAAGTTATATGTGGAACTTGATTTTCACAAAATCGAGTTCCAAAGAGTGGTACTCTGCTACATATTTCACGGATAGTACTATTTTACTGAATATTTCGCGGAAAAGTGCTATTTTTCCCTACTTATTATTGGATCAATTCCAAATCATTTGAAAAAATTTTCAATTCTTCTTGAGCATAAAATTCTATTTTTATTATTGTTATTGTTATTGTTATTGTGATCCTTGTTATATATATTATTTTAATATTATTTTTTTAAATTATATTTTAATAATCTTTATTATTATTGTTGTTTTTTTTAATACTACTGTTTATTATTATTATTTCCAAATGAAGGTTTTAAAAAATTAGAGCTGCACATAATTACACATGTCATAGTTTTCTTAACAGAGAAAAAAAAATTGAAGTCGAATAATAAGAGGGGAAGAAGAAAATAAAATTGTAGAAAATGCAATATGATCTTGATGAGGGTTGTTGGCTTTTTAAAATTAGAGTTGCTTTTGATTTAATATGTTACAATTTTCTTTTAAGGGAAAAATTAAACTTGAAAGTTTAATTGCATGATAAAGATATAAAAAAAATAAAATAAAGAACATAACTCCAATAGAAAATGCAATATTGATAGGTTTATCTAGAAGTTGAAATCACTGAAAGGTTTGAAAACCGCAATATTGATAGGTAACATAATATAGATAGAAAACACTGTATTAATAAGGTTGTCTAGAAGCTGGAAATTCTGAGGTATTATAACATAGATAATAAATGCTACATTAACAGGGTTGTCTAGAAGCTGGAATGACTGAAAGGTTTGAAAACCGCAATATTGATATGTTTAAGATGAAAAGGATTTTAGTTAGAACCTAGAATCTCTGAAAGGTTTGAAAACCATAAGATTTTATAGAGCTGAAAATATAAATGTGTTTTAGAAAACATGTTTTAGGATTATTGTCAATGAGATTATATACAGCAACAAAATAAACTTACTAATCTTGCAAAAAAGTGAATAAATTAATGTGAAAGACAATACTACGGAAATGACAGTGAAATTGGAGGTTTGGGTTATCATGGGAAAACATCCTTGGGTAAGCTAATTTAATTTCTATAAAGAAGAGACTAAGTAATTGTTTAGTGCACCTACTCTATGTTAGCACAAGTTGTTATACTAGTAAACAAAGTATTGAAACCACTATATGATGGGTTATAATTAGTTAGTTCATTGTAATATATTTGCTTCAATTGAGAAAGAATTATTGATGTATTTATTATTTAGAAATAATCATTCCTAATTCTTAATTCTTTTTGAGCATGAAGCTCTAATATTGTTATTTTTATTGTTTTTGTTACTGTTATTGATAGTTATTGTTTTTTTTTTTTCAAAAATTAGAGTGCATAGTTTAATTTGTTATTGTGATATGCAGGTTCTCCCATATGTTTCAACTTTACTCAAAGTTAAATGCTATCAAAGCAGTGTTGAAAAGAGTTAATAAAGAGAAGTTTGGGAATGTTAGGTACTCCTGATGCAGAGCCTTCGACCGAAGAGGAGATATCTATGATAGTTCTTAAGTCGAGATCTGGCTACATAAAGGGACTTGGCGTGAGGCCTTCCTCATCTCTTAGGACTTTTGCCTCATCTTTCTTAAATCAGTATATTCAACAACTCGAGAGTCAAATAGATGAGCTCAAGGATGTAAACTCAAGGCAAGAGGAGAAGATAGATGAGCTTGAGGATGAAAACTTGAGGCAAGGGGAGAAGATAGATGAGCTCATGAAAGCAAACATAAGGCAGGAGGAGAAGATAAACTTGCAAAATACTCAGATAGCTAGCATCATACAATTTTTAAGGAGCAAGGGTTTCAATGACATTTGTGGTAGTGGAGGGAGCTCATCTACTAACTAGAACACACTTTGGTTAGAGTTTTATTTTTCTGCCTAATAAGCAATGTTTATTAACCTCTCATTTTTTTGGATATTTGTGGAATTTTGAGGTCTTACAAACATTTTTTGGCTGCAAAAGGTTTAGGTACTCTAGGATATTCTCTAGATTTTCTTTATTTGGACTGTTGAGGTACTATATTTCTTTGTTTCTATCTCTATTTGATTCTAGTTGTTTGGGTCATGTTTGTGCAGTATAGTTAGTTCTTGTTTCATTCGGTTATGTGATTTAGATAGCATAACTAGATACATTTTGTAATTGGGTTTTCTGTGGACATTTTTGGCATTGTCTTACTAATAGTTGTGGCACTTTTTTGTTGTTGTACATCTTATCAGGGATATAGGTTTGTAATCTAAATGGACTGGACTATAAATCTTTTGTTGTTATTGGTAATTCCTCTAATCTTTTGTTGTTTTGGAGCAACTTAAAGGAAGAATGAATTTTAAAGCCATTAAAGACATATTTGAATTCTTCTCTATAAATAGATTACTTAGTTAGTAGAGTTTCAATATAAGCTTAGTGTTTGACACACTGGTGATAATGAAGCTTTTAACAGTTGGGCAACATATTCCTTTTATCAAACTTTATTTTTAAATAGGATCCATGATAGTAATATCAGTGTATCAAATTTAGCTGAACTTTGGGCAATCTTGTGATTAGTTGTACAAGTAGTTGCTTCTTCTAGTAAATACAGTATTGATGTATTTTTCTTTATACTTGTGTAGATATGAAATTGGTGGCAAAGAGATAGTTTTTGTGGCGCTAAGTGAACTCAAATAACTTTTTGTAAAATATGAGAAGACATCATTTATATATAAATGGGTGTAATTACTTTGTGAACAACTCAGTTCAATGGTTTTAAAAGTATAATGGTTCTTTATTTCCTTTGTAGATTGTATGGATGATTTTTTTTTTATGAATGTGGCTGGAAATGAATGGATGATTTGTTTATGGATATGGTTGGAAATGAACAGGAATGTAATGGCAAGTAATAGTAAAGAACATTAATAAATAAATGTGACGAATCACCAATATCTGACTATAAGTAGAAATTGGTGACAAACTATTTTGTCACCTAATCTATTGAAATTGAAAAAAAAATAAACAATACAATACAATTGGTGATGAAATATTTAATCACCTTATATGATCAAATAAAAAAAATTACAAATGAAAAATCATTAGTGACGAATTTATTTCGTCACTAAAAGTAAAGTTTAGTGACGCAAAATATTAGGTGACGAAAAAGTTTCGTCACCTATTATTTTTTATTGGTGACAAAAATATTTCGTCACCAATCTTTTTTCGTCACCAGGACATTCTGTGACGAGACTTAAATGACGAATGCGGTTTCGTCACCATATGTCTTTGGTGACAAAATAAGGACATATGGTGACAAAATGTTTCATCACTATAGCCCACTTTTGTTGTTGTGGTTGGAGCTAGAACCAATAAATAGCCAATTGCTATCATTTCTAAGGAACTTCAATCTTATTGCAAAGGAAAAAGAGTTATTGTACAATAAATAGCCATTAGTAATGCTAAGGAATATTGGCGTCTCCAATAATTTTTTTCAAGGTGATCATTAAGAAATTTAAATTATAAAAAAATATAATAAAAAGAAAACTAGATTGAAAAAAAAAATGCAAATTCATAAAGTCTTACAATTTCCTTTTGCGAATTTTCTTATTTTGAAATTGTTGCATGATAGTGTCATTATTAATGTTGTAAGCTATATCTCTTTTAAAATTTTATTTAGATAAAATTTGTCTTGGGCTTTTTTATTATTATTATTATTATTTTTTTGTAACGACCTAATATATTGTTAAGGGGACCAAAGTTTAAGGAAAAATTTTGGCTATAAACTTAGTTGTAACCTAAGGTTATAACTCTCACTAAATAAATTAACATGATCACATATTTTGAAAATTTAACAATTAAATTTCATGTTCTTTATATTCTTATAATACATGTCAAATTTCAAGTCAATCTGATGTTATTTATTATTTGATCTATAAACTGATATTTCATGTATAGTTTTAAACTACAAAAACTCAAAATTTAAACGATTGATGACATAGCCATTGGTTTTTGATCTTCTTGAAAATTTGCAAGTATAGAGGATATAAGAAGAAAATGTAATCCAATAGTGTATTTGTCAAAATTCACATCCAATAAAAAATATTGAGTGGAGTTATAGCTTTGATCTACAATAAAGTTTATTATCAAATTTTGTCCAAAGTTTAATTATGTTGGGCCTTGGGCCTAAAAAAATTTGTGAAAATTTTAGGGTGATCACAAATTTTTTAAGGATAGAAAAAATTATAATTTTTATAAACTTTATATATATTCTAATAATTTTTTTTTTCAAGTCTCATGTAGAGCCGCCCTTGCTAAGTAAGTATTCTTGAAGCCAAAATCCTAAAATTAGTTGCTAAATTTTAAGGACCAGAACTCCTTTTTTCCCACAAAACTGTAATTACTAGGACTTTGAAAATTTTAGTCAAGTACCTACAAAATGAACAAGGAAAGAGCATTGATATCGGCCCAATACAACTGAAAAATCTTGATGTGAATTTCTATAAACAACTCCTAGATCCTTAATCCTTATTTCTTGAATTTCTATTTTGTTGAATTCTCAAATCTCATGTAAGCAAAAAGAGAACCATATCACAATGTCATAGCAGAAGAGATCAAATAGGTTAAGGTTATTATGTCTTTCTTTGAATTTCGTTTCCATTGAAGGAAGTCAATCCCTTGTTGCAACATTATTTACAAATATATCATCTAGATCTGGCAAACATTTTAAGGCCTTGTTTGGATGGAATTTATTATGAAAATGCTTGGTTTTCTTCTTCACTATTTGTTGAGCCAATTGATTTGTTATTTTCATTATATTGTCAATATTGCATCTCTTAGCGGCTTGCACGTTAAGGTAGAATTGTCTCTTTAAGTTTAAGGTAATGATTATGCAGGAACATGGTTTATAGGGTCCAAATAACATTAGGTCATGGGCAAAAATAAGCTTAATATTGACTGGCCCACTTTAAGAGTAAGCCTTCCTAAAAGAACAAACCTCGAACCACGGACTAGATGGTGAGAGTCACCTTAGATCTGAGGATTATTTTTAACCAAGGACTCCATCCGAGATCAAGATCCATGCCAATTGACAGAGGCAAAGCACTTGCTAAGCTCCCAAGGAAGAATTCTAGAAGGTATGAGAGTGTTCCTCCTAATGATTATACAGTAACCTTCGTATTAATAAGAGTCACTTGCCTAGCACATTGCATTTAATGCTAAATGACTGACATAAAAGTGAAATAAGCCCTAAAGTCTCATTCATCATGAATGTGAGGAAGGAAGAGCCTGATGGGATATAAAGTTATCCAGCTGTGTAGGTACAACACACCCTAGAGAAGAAGATAGGCAAATATAAGAGAGGATAAGGGTAAGGACAGGGATGCAAAAAAAATCATTGAGAAAGGAGGGAGAACTATTAGAACACCTTAGAAGGCTTGTTCTTGAGAGAAAGCTTGTAACACTATTCCTAAATTTATAGAATACACATTTTTACTAGTTTTTACTAGGATTCACTGTTCTTATTCAAATCTCCCACTATGGATTATTATCAACCCATAATACAAATTAATTATGACCCTAATTAAGTGCTCTGTCTAATTTCAACTTGCACATTTTGCTTTTATAAGAACGGTGTTAATTGTACACCTGTTTCTCCGTAGAATACTAGAATTAATTGGATTTTTATTAAATTTATTTATCTATTTTATAAGTGTGACTACTAAAACTAGCTCAATGGATGAAGTTGAAAGAACTAGAATCAATCTTATCATTCATAAAAGCAGCCCAGACCCAATGTCCCAAATGCTACCTGTACATGTAGCCCAAATCCTAATGGGCCTCCAATGTATTAAAAAACTATTAGGCAGAGAAAGTCCATTCAAACACAACAATACAAAAGACCATGAGGCCCCCCCCCCCCCCCCANNCACCATCCCCCCCCCCCCCCCCCCCACCCCCCAAAAAAAAAAAATTAGAAACATGAAGCACACAATCAATCTAAAGATAAAAAATTCTTTTTTTTAAAAAAAGTCTATAGATAAAAAAATATTTTTGATAATATTTAAGATGGGTGGTTGCAATGAAGTAATTGGTGTATAATAAAAACAGATGGGCCAACATAAAAGTGGTGTTGTTTTAATTACAACTTATCATCTATTCAAGTAGTAGAAAAATTATAAAAAGGCTAGGAGATAGTAACTCAATCAACACCTCATAGTCTAGGGTTAAAATCTCCCATTGTAATTATTAAATTATAAAAAAAAAAAATAGTGTTTCTAACATTGCTGTGAAGAGAAGGAGAAAAATATTACAAATTTTACTACATAAAACTTATAAATTGATGTAACAATTAATTTGATTAGTAGGTAGACTTCAATTACCTTTTTTTTTTTTTTGGTAATCGGTGACTATGACACATTATTTTGTAAAATATACGTATTAAATTTTGTGGTATCTATAATATCATGGACAAAGTTTGGTTACAAATAAATTTATAAGACTACCTTATGTTGCGCATTGTGTGTGTTCAGTAGCTCTTCCATTTTTTTTTTCTCTAAAATTTTTTAAGCAATAACTGTAATTTCTTTTTTGAATATGTGTTTGAAAGTGGTGTAGTGATATAGAGAAAATATTGTGTAGGAAAAATAAGATGAATTTGAGGGAAAAGAAAACTAAAATTTAGGAGTTATCTTAGTTAAAAAAAAAAAATGGAGGTGTTTTATTTGGATAAAGAATGGCTAAATTTTAGGGAATAAAAAGATGAACTTGAAGGAAAAAAAAGCCTAAAATTTAGAAGTTCTCTTTTTGAATTCAAAACATAATAGTTGTAGGTGTTGTAGAAAGTATAGTTAGATTGGTTATTTATTTGACATTTATGAGTCTATTTTTAAGAGAATATCTTCATTAATGAGATTGTTTTTGAATTATATAAAAGTCTAGTTCAAATAAGGGAACCCTCTTATAAATAGTATAGATATAGATTAGCATTAAAAAAGTTACGTGACTAAAATTATACATAAGAAGATAACTCCAAATCCATTAAGAAAATGCTAATCTCTATATATCAAGAGAATTCAAAAAGTTAGTTATGGTTTTAAAAAATGTCAACAATGCCCCTAATCTAATTAGAAAATCCTTATTCCTAAAAAATAAAAAATAGGGTTAAAATTGTAATTCAATCAAATTAAAAAAAAAAAAAAACTAGCAAATAATTTTTTTTTCTTTAAAAATTAGCACGCACTAAACCCAGCAGTTTACACATTTTCAAAATCCTAAATTTTAGCTTCTTAAAAACTCCTTCACATGTAACCTCACTAACAATAAAAAATATCACATCAAATTTACATTAAACTTAAAATAAAAAAGAGTCTCATTGCATGTGCAAAGCAGGTGTGATGATATATCTATACTATATATAAGAAGATTTCTCTCTTTGAACTAAACTTTTATATGGTTCAAAAATACATTTGTTAATGAAGGGTAATTTCTTTTAGAAATATGGTCATAAATGTCAAATAATAAATTTCATTTTAAAATAAAAAGAAAACTCCTAAAATTTAGAATTTTTTTCCTTCATGTTCATCTTTTTATTTCCTAAAATTTAGCTTCTTCTTCTTCTTCTTCTTCTTCTTCTTTATTTTTTATATTTTTTTAATTTATCTTTCTTTTCCATAATAGATACCCAAATTATTACTAACTTTTACTCAAAAAAAAAGAAAAACTTCTAAGTATGCGCGTTACGCGTGTTTAGAGGCTAGTAAACTACTAATATGGTGAGTAATTATTTATTAATAAGTAAAAAAGTAATGTTAGCAATGAGTTTAGATTAGAACTAGTATGAATTTATCACATCAATAGTTTGTAAAAAAATGTTGTAAAATAATTTGTGGATATAACCTTCTTTGATGGAATTATCGCGAAAAAGACCATGCGTGACACGTGTCGGGTCGAGAGTATTTGAGTGGCCATAGGTGGCACTATGTGGGAGAATTTAGAATTTAGAAATTGCTAGAAAGAGAGAGAGAGGGAAAGAGGAGAGAGAAAATATGAATGTATTTGTTCAATCTCCAAAGGCAAAAGCATCGTTAGCGTATGGTTGCCGCTATCGTGCGCACCCATCTTCTCCTCTAAAACGCTTAACCTTCACCACTCTTCTTTAGAGAGAGAGGGAAAGAGGAGAGAGAAAATATGAATGTATTTGTTCAATCTCCAAAGGCAAAAGCATCGTTAGCGTATGGTTGCCGCTATCGTGCGCACCCATCTTCTCCTCTAAAACGCTTAACCTTCACCACTCTTCTTCTCCTGCTTCCCCAATCCCAAAATCGCTGTTACTCTCTCTCTCCTCCTCTGTTCTTATCACGCGCTACCAAAAATCTTCAGCACTCTCTCTCTCCTCACTTCCCAAACCCTAATTTCCTCACGGGCAACTCTTTCTTCTTCCCCATGGAGGTACTCTCTTTCTCTCTCTATAAACAGTTTCTTGTTTGATTTTACTGTTTGGTTTCTGAGAAAACCCTGAGAAAAAAATTTTAACTTGCGCGAACATTTTGATTAAGAATTATTAAAATTGGTGGAAGTTTTGGCCTTTGCGATTGAATAATGCTAGAAATACAGCAAATTTTACATAAAAGTTATTTTGTTGTGTTGTGGATGGTGTTAATCGTATTCATTTACATTTTGGTTTGTATAAGCCTTTTGTGGTGAAATTGATAATAGTTTTAGCTTTTAGCGGTTTTCTTTTGGATTTTAGTGATGCTCGGGATTTTACAAATTTTACTATATAATGTCAATTGTTCAAAGCATAACCAAAAAAATTATTTATTATGTTGTCGATATGACATTAATCACATTCATTGAAATATAAGTTTTTCTATTCACGCGAATAATTTTTGAAAAATTATAATATGGGTATGACACGAGTGCGACATGGGCATGGCACTTTAAATTAAATGTCTGTGCTTCCTAGAAGTTTTAAAGATTTTTGTTGTAAAATTGGTTATAGTTTTAGCATTTTCATTTTAGATTGAGCGATGCTAGAGATATACAAATTTTACTAAATAGACCTTGGGAAACTAATGTGTCAATTTTTTTAAAACACACAAAAAAAGAAAAAGAAAAAAAAGTAAGATATATTTAAGAATTCTTTAGGGAAGGAAACAACGATGTTTTAAATCGAGTTTGGGACCAAATTTTGGAGGCAAAAAGGTATTCAAGCCTTGTTTTTTGGGTGCTTATCTCTGCAAAACTTATATGTTAATTGAGTTGAAGAGACTAAACTAAATGTTATGCATCTTTGATTCTTTATTTATTTTTCATTAGTCAAGGTAAATGTAGGTAATGAATTCATTCATGCTAGCATTTGATTCATTTGGGTATTCTGCAAAATTAGTGCCTTTTGAATACAGTGGGTTCTCAATTGTATCTATGGTTATTATTTATATGGGGTTCATATTTTCCATTTATTGGTGCAAAAGAAGTGTTCCTTGAGATGATTGGTGTATATGGTTCTGTTGGGACTGTCTGATTTGTGTATTTACAGGGAAATTTCTTCCGAGTAGTGTTTACATATTATGTTGTACTAAACATTTTTATTGGGGTTCATTGCACCCTCTATAATGATGATATCCAACTGTATACATGTCCCAAAGCCTTGGACACACAAACTCTTCCCATAGCTGCCACTGCTGTGGAGTCTATGCGACATGACAAGGTATATATGTCAATGAGATTGAGTTCAAGTTTGCCATCCGGGGTTGATGCAAATATTTGTGTGTGCGCCACATTGGTAAAGTTGCTTATGAATATTTGTGTATTAATAGAAGTGGTATTTACGGCTATTGTATGTAGTAGGCTTTTAAAGTTTGCTTCATTTGGTATAATTTATTTTGCTGTCTGGTTTCTGTGCACATTCTAAGAAATGGGCTTCAATTTTCTCTGTTAGCTTGATTCAAAAAGAATTATTCAACTGAAGCTTTTTATTTTAATTTTTTGCGGTTGGGGCTAATGTTCAGCGATTCTGGAGTGGAAGTGGCATTAATAAGAACAAAGCAATGGTGGAGAACTTGCAGACTTATGGTGTGGTTAGATCAAAGAAGGTAGCTGAAGTAATGGAGAAAGTTGATAGGGCTTTGTTTGTACCTGATGGGAATGCTCCTTATTATGACAGTCCCATGCCTATAGGATATAATGCTACTATTTCTGCCCCTCATATGCACGCCACTTGCCTTCAATTGTTGGAGGAGAATTTGCAGCCTGGCATGCATGCTTTGGATGTTGGTTCAGGTGCTCTTCTTACACCATCTATTGTGTTTTCGTACGAATATTGATTTGCTATCCTTTCCTTACATCTCATGGGGAATTTTCTCTTTGTAATATCACACAACCATTTGAGAACTTTGGGATTCTCTGAAATAAAATGGACAGGTGAAAATATGCTTGGTTTACCTGCATGATGTGACATATAGACAGTTTGTGGTTAAGTTAGTTTTACTATGTCTTTACTTTTAACTCCTTCTTCAAGAATAAGAAGTAGAAGCTGCAGCTGATTGCATTTCTCCCTCACCCCTGCTTTTCCCTTAATTACAGAACAAAAAGGTAAAGAAAAGTGAAGTGCTTATTTATATCTTCATAATTTTAGTTGTTATATAATCATGGTTTCCCACAATCATATATTATCTAGATAATCTATTAATAATCTAAAAAAAATCTCTTAAGTGATTTTTTTTATGCCATTATCTGAGGCAACTGTGTAATCTTGTGCAGTTGCCTTCTTAAATTAACTGCAGTTTGGAGATTTCATATTGCCCTTTTTCTTAACCTTTACCATCATTTTGTGTGTGCAGGAACTGGGTATTTGACAGCTTGTTTTGCATTGATGGTTGGACCACAGGGTCGGGTAGTTGGCGTGGAACATATTCCTGAGTTGGTTTCTTCGTCAATCCAGAATATTCAGAAAAGTGCAGCTGCTCCATTATTGAAAGAAGGTTCCCTTGCAGTGCATGTTGGCGGTATGTATTTGAGAACCCACAGTTTGACATTTAGATAATGTATGTAGGAAGAGAATATACTAATAATCTAGCTGGCATAAGAATGTCATAAAGTGATAATACAATAAGAATATGCCCTTACATGGACCATGTTTCAATTGATTTAGGTCTATTTGCGAATATCATTTTTGGGGAAATTTGATGATGATAATGATCTAGGTGGACCTTGCCCCCCTCTTTCACACCCACTAAAAAAAAAAAAGCATAATTAGTTTTATAAAACTGGAACATGAACAAGAGACTTTGTTTGAAGCACATTAAAAGCAATTGAGCGTAGTGGTAAGCAAAAATAAAAATTCCACTGAGGGTTTGTTACTTTTTTTCCACCTTAATTTCTGATTTTACTACAAGTTAACATGATCCCTTGCAAAGCTGGAAATTCGCCGGAGGCCATTGTTTGTGTCAAGAAAATGGTATTATGCCCATCCACAAGCTGAGTGAGTGGTACTTCGACATTGTACAGCCGGTAAAATTTTGTGTCTAACTTGTATCTAACTTAATTTTAATGCAAACCATTATTACCAAATCTGACATATACCTTACATATACCGGAAGCATGAGATAATTATTTTACGTAAGAAACTTCCCAAAACTGTTCTTCTAACACATTTCCCTTAACTCTAGCTATGCATGTGGATTTACACCCTTTTGATTTTGTTTGGCTGATTTTTGAAAGGTTCGAGTAAACGATCCAAAAACAAGTCCTCCCCTATTTTCAACTGGAGTAATTGGTCATGACAACACAATTGCTAGACATGGAATTCATGGACTTATATTCAACTTAATTTAGTGTAGGCTCCCTCTGATTATTTTTTTGTTGGCCTATGGTGCATTTGGTTATATTGAGACATTGAATGAAAGCTGCTTGCCAAAATGCGCTTCTATTTTGCATGGTTCTTGATTTACTTAAAATGTGTTAGTGGTGAAAACATGAAATATTAATCAGCTTGGTTCGTATTCTTGTTGAATGTTGATTTGATATCCAAATGACAGATGGAAGGCAAGGTTGGCCAGAGCATGCACCTTATGATGCTATTCATGTTGGGGCAGCAGCACCAGAAATCCCACAGGCACTTATTGACCAGTTGAAGCCTGGAGGAAGAATGGTTATTCCTGTTGGAAGCATATTCCAAGATTTGAAGGTGGTTGAAAAGAGCCTGGATGGTTCTGTGAGTGTCCGAACTGAGACCTCTGTTCGTTACGTACCTCTTACTAGTCGAGATGCTCAGTTGCGCAATGCCTGAGGGCAGTGTAAATTTCATAACTGGAATTATCTAGACTTTGGGGGTCTGTAGTTGTAGTTGAAGTTGGGTTGTGCTACAAGTTCTCTAGAGTTTTTGTATATATATGATGCTTTTAGATCTTTTATGACGACTCATATGTGATTATATAATAGTCTTAAGCCTGTTTGTTAATTCATTCAATCATAATATCTTTGATCTTTGCTCTTTTGTACACGTCAAAATCTCTTTCATCTGTGCGATGAAGTTGTCATTTAGCACAGCTGCCATTGTCATCTCCATACTTAACAATTAACAATAGTATTGCAATATTCAATCTTGAGCAGAATAGTAAGCAATTTGTCTCTAAAACCAATGACGTGGGGAATCTCTTCAAATTGTTCGTAATTTTCAGTGAAAAGGAGGTTAATTTGAATTGCAATTTGTCTCTGAAACCTGTAATTTGTCTTTAATTCCATGATGTGAACGTACCTTGAGTCTTTATCAACTGAGCATTTGCTGGGAGAGGGTTTACTGTTAAATCTCAGTGATCACTACATGGGTGTAACTGAAGAGGCCAAAATGATTTCGTTGTGAAGAGTTTGTCAAATTGATGGTGTAGAATGAGAAAGTTTGTCAATGTCAAGGGAACCCATTCTTTCCTGAAAGAAAATTCAGCATGTCCAGAGGCAGGCAGCATAAACACTATATCTAGTAGCCAATCCCCAAGCTTTTATCATTTGTGGGTTACCCAGCAGATTAGGCAGTCTAGTACCATTTTGCATCTAGGTGAAGATCCCAAAAAAGAAAAGAAAAGAAAAGAAAAATATGATATCATTCTAGGAAAATTCAATAAACAGTGATAAAAACGATAATTACCCAAAAATATTATGGGGTCAATAGTGATTTTAATATCATTTCGAATTGAACAAAAAAAATATATAAAACATAATTAACACCAAATTCTTAATTAAAACTAGCTGACAAAAATTTCACATTAAAATTGCACCATCGAAAAAGACAACAGAACCAGCAGATCTTTGGCTTCATATTAGCTGAAGTTAGAAGGTACGCCTTGGTCTTTCTTCAGCAACATTCACTCTTATCGCCCTCCCATCCAAACTCTGCATCAGCCACACACCCAAATGAGATAATACATTAGATGGCAGAGACACAAGTCTTTACAACAAGTTCTCATGAGTTATATCCATGGCCTTTTATTAACCATAATCCCTTGATGGACCTTATGGTGTATGCTAATTTGATGAAATAAAACTTTGGTTTTGGAGTCCATATTGGATGAAACAGAATTGATTGTTCTAAGAGGAAAAAGGCATATACCTGTCCATCAAGAGCAGCAATGGCATCATTCATTTCAGTCTCACTTGACATTGTTACAAAGCCAAAACCACGTGAACGGCCAGTCTCTCTGTCGAAAACTACCCGAGCTTGTTCCACCTTGCCATGTTCGCTGAAAATCTGCTCCAGGCGACCATTATCCACATCCCATGGCAAGTTACCAACATAAATTCTGAAGCCAGGTTCAAATGCACGAGGAGGGCGTTCAGGCCGAGCTCCTCTTGGAGCAGCCTTGTTAACAGTCAACAGCCTTCCACCTAAATCCTATTCAAAGAGAAAGAGATAGACAAACCATCAGATGACTCAACACATTCCTTAAGACATGTTAATTGGAGGAAGTATGTGTTTTCGTGTGTATATGTGAAGGAAGCACAGTAAAAAATTGGGGAAGTGCAATGTAATTAGATAGAACACATCATTCAAGGTAAGTCCTATATAAAAAGTATAAGAAAAAGTTGGTAAAAAAAGGTAACTACAATATAAAAAGGCACAACCCACAATCCAACAGCTGTCAAGTAGTGGGTGCTGGCTTAAGGTTTTGTATGCTTCAATGTCTATCATTTTCCTACAAAATGAAAAGATTGTCTTTCCTCTTCTAAATGGGTGGTGAAGGAATTCCCCCTCTTCATAGGGATGTAGGCTTCAAATATACAGGGATGCATTTTGAGGGTTCCATATTATCATATAAACAAAGGAACGAAATTCTGGTAAATAATATGCAGATTCCTTCTTGAACACTATAGTTGATTTGACTACTGAAAGTTCTTATTCCATGAGAGCATTTGGCTACTCAAAGATTAAAAAAAAAGAAAAAAGAAAAAAGAAAAAAGAAATAAGAAAAAGAAAAGATGAATATATTAAAAAGCAGGCATAACCTGGTATTTTATGTCATAAATTTATTAGAGCAATTCTGAAGGGAAAAATTCCAGCTAAGGAAATCCTTGTGCACCATATGATTGATAATATTTTTTTCCAGGAAAATAGCTTCCACAACTTAAATGACCATTCTTTCTCCCACAGAAAATGTAGCCATCAAGAACCGAAAGGTGAAACACTAGCCATTTTCGCAATCAAGAATAAATGAGACAAACATTAGAAGCACCAAAAAAGGGTTTTGGGATGTTAACAAATACTTGATCTGTATGCATGCTAGTAAAATTTGAGCGATTGCAAGCCAACAAATAAACACACCACACTCCAATAAAAGGAGAAATCTTATTTTAGCACGATGCACAGATAATACAAATCTATTCCACTACCACAATGGATGGGTGAAAGCCCTTCTAGCATATTACTTCTTATAACCACATACTGAATTAAAAAGATAGAGCTTTATGATATAAATACTAGAATAGAGTCTGTGTACATTTCATTCACATTGTTAAGGACAAAACGTGCACCTTCAACTTGAACACTAACATTATGCCAATCTTTAGATAAAAGTCAATTTAAAAATCTCAATAAGAGTGAATAGATATTACTTCCATAGAGGTACATGATCAAAAATAGGTCAGATGAGCAAGGGGGAAGGTTGTAAAAGGGAGAAAACTATTGATGGGCTCAATGGACTTGTTGGCTGAAAGACTCAAATTTTGTTCAAATGCTGACGCATGTATAAATGGAAGGATCAGATCTCTTCTTGAGGCTTGTCTCAAGCTGCAACCTTACAGACAAGATTACACTGATGTTACAAATGCTATCACAGGTACAAAAGCCACCTATATTAGTCTTGACTCTTGAGGCCCATTTCTCAATGGGCACTTGACCGATAACAAGGTTCATAGTTCTAATTTTGACACAATTGCGTGATTGTTGAATTCTTTCATTTAAAATGAATTTATGAGAAAGTGATTATATAAGAGTTAAAACTGTGTTTTTGCTTTTATTTGAGTAAAAAATTGTTATTCTTTTTTTTTTTTTAAAAAGTATAAGAAAAAGTTGGTAAAAAAAGGTAACTACAATATAAAAAGGCACAACCCACAATCCAACAGCTGTCAAGTAGTGGGTGCTGGCTTAAGGTTTTGTATGCTTCAATGTCTATCATTTTCCTACAAAATGAAAAGATTGTCTTTCCTCTTCTAAATGGGTGGTGAAGGAATTCCCCCTCTTCATAGGGATGTAGGCTTCAAATATACAGGGATGCATTTTGAGGGTTCCATATTATCATATAAACAAAGGAACGAAATTCTGGTAAATAATATGCAGATTCCTTCTTGAACACTATAGTTGATTTGACTACTGAAAGTTCTTATTTCATGAGAGCATTTGGCTACTCAAAGATTAAAATTAAAAAAAAAAAAAAAAGAAAAAAAAGAAGAAGAAAATAAAGAAAGAAAGAAAGAAGAAAAGATGAATATGTTAAAAAGCAGGCATAACCTGGTATTTTATATCATAAATTTATTAGAGCAATTCTGAAGGGAAAAATTCCAGCTAAGGAAATCCTTGTGCACCATATGATTGATAATATTTTTTCCAGGAAAATAGCTTCCACAACTTAAATGACCATTCTTTCTCCCACAGAAAATGTAGCCATCAAGAACCGAAAGGTGAAACACTAGCCATTTTTGCAATCAAGAATAAATGAGACAAACATTAGGAGCGCCAAAAATGGGTTTTGGGATGTTAACAAATACTTGATCTATATGCATGCTAGTAAAATTTGAGCAATTGCAAGCCAACAAATAAACACACCACACTCCAATAAAAGGAGAAATCTTATTTTAGCACAATGCACAGATAATACAAATCTATTCCACTACCACAATGGACGGGTGAAAGCCCTTCTAGCATATTACTTCTTATAACCACATACTGAATTACAGAGATAGAGCTTTATGATATAAATACTAGAATAGATTCTGAGTACATTTCATTCACATTGTTAAGGACAAAAAGTGCACCTTCAACTTGAACACTAACATTATGCCAATGTTTAGATAAAAGTCAATTTAAAAATCTCAATAAGAGTGAATAGATATTACTTCCATAGAGGTACATGATCAAAAATAGGTCAGATGAGCAAGGGGGAAGGTTGTAAAAGGGAGAAAACTATTGATGGGCTCAATGGACTTGTTGGCTGAAAGACTCAAATTTAGTTCAAATGCTGATGCGTGTATAAATGGAAAGATCAGATCTCTTCTTGAGGCTTGTCTCAAGCTGCAGCCTTACAGACAAGATTACAATGATGTTACAAATGCTATCACAGGTACAAAAGCCACCTATATTAGTCTTGACTCTTGAGGCCCATTTCTCAATGGGCACTTGACCGATAACAAGGTTCAGTCTACGAGGAGAGAATTCATAGATGAAAATCATTTTGAGCTAACAATTTAAGTTCTAATTTTGACACAATTGCGTGATTGTTGATTTCTTTCATTTAAAATGAATTTATGAGAAAGTGATTATATAAGAGTTAAAACTGTGTTTTTGCTTTTATTTGAGTAAAAAATTGTTATTCTTTTTTTTTTTGGAGAGGCCCCAATAAAGAGTTTTCCACGCTGGGAATTGCATATCAATCAACCTTAGTATTCCATACATCTAACAATGATCCAACCTCTGTTTGGTCGTTCACACTCCACACTATTCTGGCAGACAGCATTGCAGTGCCTACTATCCAAAATGTAGATCATCTTAGGTTTTGTTACTCCAAACAAATGAAATGACTAAATAACCAATCTCTTTTATAATTATTTGATAGGATGTCACCGATGTCCACCTAAAGTCTAAAACTAGAAGGAGCATAACAAAAGAATAGTTCAGCTTTAGGCATTAGTTTCAACATACTACTAATCACCAACAAACATCACTCCCTGTAATCTGCAAATCACCTATTAACATCATAATACTTGTACCTCATGCGAACATCTGGACAATGCCACTTATAAACTTCTTATATTGGCTGCTGAAATTTGGCACATATTGTCATAGCCACCAACACTTTTGTTTTCTCCTGGTACATAAAATCAAATTCCAAAGAGCTACAGCTCAATTGGCCTTTCCCCCTCATAATAATGGGATGGAGGGTGAGGTCATGGATTGAAGACCCATTGGGTGCCCTTTTTTTTTTTTTTTTTTTTTGATATGTAGACCCATTGGGTGCCTATGTAACTTTCCAATCAGAAAAATACACAACCATCAGGTATACTGCTTCTCTCTCTCTCTCTCTCTTCAATTCTTTGAAATTGTCAACCTAGCCGTTTCCATCAATGAGAAATAACTTTCTGCTAGTTTAGGATACTCAGCACTTTCACCCTCAAAAGATCAGACTCTCACCCTAGTTCTCATCATTGCTCTTTTATGACTACTTGCTCCTATGGTTGCAAACCTTGTATTTTTTCTCTTCCAATATTTTCCCTTCTTAATTTTGGAACCCTTTATCATTGTGTATTTGTTTATTTCCCTACTTTATTTCTCTATTCTCTTTTCAATTCCATAGCTTCATGAAAACTTAGACACTAATGAAATGAACTACTAATGGATTACTCAACACAGAAAAGAAAGAAAATAAGTACAAGCAACTTACATAACTGCTGAACTTCTCAACAGCCTCCTCAGCTTCTTCAACAGTACTCATCGTCACAAACCCGAACCCACGACTCTGATCAGTATCTCTGTTGTAAATAACCTACAACCACATAAACAAAACCAAAAACACACCCAAATATCGTACCTTTCCATAATTCTCAAAACCATTAAAATACCCAAAAAACACAAAAACCATAAAAGCCATAAACTTTACCTCAGCTACCTCCACAGTGCCAGCCTGCTCGAAAAGCTCAGCCAATTTCTGACTATCAACATCATAAGGCAAATTTCCAACAAATAGCTTAGCTTCTTCTGGGGGTTCCACTGAAGACTCTTCCTCTTCATCTCTCTCCTCAAAAACCCCATCTTTATCACCACCCTCAATAACTGAGTCCTCTCCCTCAGCTTCAAAACCTGAAACATTGGTCTCTTGGTTTTCCCAGATGGGCTCTTCTTGCCCTTGTTGGTTATTAATGGTGATGGTGTTGTTGTCTTCTTCTTGTTGAGCCCAGTCTGAGGTCTGGGCTACAAAGGTGGCTATGGAGGAAAACTGGGTTTTGTTTGTGAGGGAAAAGAGTGAAGTGTGGGAGTATGAGAGGTGGAGCTTGATGGGTTTGGATGGTACAGAGAGAATTCGAGATGGGTTTTTTGTGGTGGTGGTGAAGAGTGAGGGAAGAGTGATTAAGCATGATGATGACTCTGACATTGACATGGGTCTGAATACTGCTGTAGCTGAAGAAGCCATTTCTAGAGAGGGAGAAGGGTTTTAGAGGAGGGTTGAGGATAAGGAGTGGTGGAGAGAGAGTGAGAGAGAGGTTTCAGTGTGCTACAAACTTGTAGATTTTTCATTTTTGTACTTGGGTCCAAGTCCAACCAAAAGGGCTTTGACGATTATGGGCTTAGATGTGTCGTTGACAAAACCTTGTTTGGCTAACTTGACTTGATGGGTAGTTGGGTATCTTATACTATCCCAAGACCAAACAAAGAGGTTAGAAGGTTGTTGAAGAAACTAAGAAAAAGCAACAAAAGCTGTCGTTGAGTTGAATAACCGACAGCATTGGCAAAGAGATTAATGCAACGACATGCTTTCATAAGAAGATGTTGTGTCGTTTAAACAACAAAACATTAATGTTTAGAGAACAAAGTGTTTCATTGTTGAACTGAGCGCACACGCACTCCCAAACCACAAGACTCGATGAAGGGCCAGTTAACGTCAATGGATTTGATTGAGTGAGCGCAGAGTCCAGTTTGGATGAGCTCGTTTTGTTTTTCATGTAATATATGCCAATTTATCTTTTGTATGTTCAAAGAAGATTGGGTTCAAAGCTATGTGAATGGAAGCCTTGTTATCGCAGTATATTTTAGATAAATTGTGTACAGGGAAAGGATGGCAGAGAATTAAAATGGAGATCTAACCATGAGATTGATGCTTCACTATCTAGGATCCATAATGAATTGTCAAGGATGGTGTATTAGCCATAGTGCTCAAGATGGAGAGGAGTTGCTGATATTGGTCAAGATGTAAAGGGTAAGAACTAAGATGTTGGAAGCTTGTATACTTTTGTGAGAGGTGACTCGGTGAGCATTAGGTTTGGAGTTTGATTTGCCATTCTAGGCACTAGTTGGGTACCCATAGATGCGTGTAACATCATTCCATAATTTGTCATTCATAATCACAATGATTGCACTTTGGTCGTTCCTTCTTGTGAATGGGGGGCTTCATGCTTTGTTAAGAAGTGTGCCCTGAGGGGTGAGGGCTGAGGCTGCCAACATTATTGGAACAGGAAATGGATGAAAAAAAGGGATAGTGCGTTGATGTTCTTCTCAATGCATACTTTAGATTGGTCGAGGGAAGGGGATCCATGAATAAAATTTGGCCAAGTATGTGCTTATGATTTGTTGAGCCCCAATGAGAAACTTCATGGTGTCCTAGTAGTGCTAATGATATACTTCAATGGAATCAATGCTCCACAAGAACATGCAGGGAATAGGGATGGATTGTAGAGTGGAGACCTCGTCACATAATCACTTCAATTTGGTGAAGTATGTAGCAATGAATATTGTATCTTGAACTAGATTATGAACGGTTTGCCCTAATTGAAATATTTGTGGACTGTTTACTTGTGAAAACACTCATTTGAGATCTGTTCAAATCCCAAAAGCAAGATGCAATAGATGACATTGGTGGATATCTCAATTTGACCATGTTGTTACAGTGGATCTATTGTTAAGAGTTTAATTTGAGAAGAATTTTCTCGATTGAAAACAGTGCAACTAGTGAGTCAAGATTGTTTTAGTGCTTAATGCCATGATCATAACATGACTCCATATGATATAATTATCTTCAGTCAAGGGATGAGAAGCAAGAATTACCCTCGGATAGTCCAAATGATGAAGAAAGAGGTGACGATTTGGATCTTCAAAGCTTGCTTATTGAAGATTGCTTATATAAACAATTTCTCCAAACAAAATCTCTACGGATGTTCACTTTGTAGTGATGAAATTTTTTTTGGGGAGTTGATCATGTGAAGATGATGAAGGGATTGCGAGTTTGCACTAGTGAATTTTCCTTAGCTAATTGGCTCTCCTCAATATTACTTTGCACCTTTTGTTTTTGGATTAAGAGTCATGACAACATTACACAACCAACAATGAGGAAAAAGAAGGTAATGCATTGGCTTAACATAGTAGCAGTACAGAAACAGAGCAATTCACATTTTACATCCATGATTCACGCCACACCATTTATATTATGTTACAACTCATAGCTGCCATTTCATGCTGGCTTCAGCAGCATACTTTTGACAACAAGCTTAAGCGCCCTTGAGACTTGTTGATAGTAGAGATTGCAACACAACAATCTCAATAAACGATTTCAATATCTCTGAAACTGCATTTACCTTGCAGGTTGATTATCAATAGTCCATCGCTAGTAAGGGCATTGTACATGAGATGTTTCTCTTTTGAGTCTACAGTACAAAACCTTGGTTTTGTATTGGAATAGGCTCCAAAACGTCCACACCCTCGTACTTGGACCTTCACCATGCATGCAGATTCACCATCATTGTATTCCAAAGCTTCAATTGCTCCTCCAGAGTTGTACATATCAAGCAATCTGATTGGAGCAAATTGTATATCATGACCCCGCACCTGTTACAGTAACACACTTCTGAAGTAATGTAAAATACCCAAAACATATATAGTTTGAATTTTGATTAAATTATTAAGTTCACAATTTTCTATCAGCTTGAGTTTTTGGGGTCAATCAATGATATATTGTGGTATTAGAGCATGTGATCATGAGTTTGAATCTTGTATCTATTTTACCTTCCTTTTTAAAAAGTTGAAAATTCTATATATTAGACCCCATTTATTCTGGATTCTAGACCACACGTGAAAGAGAATGCTAGAATTATGGCTGACCAATTGTTACTGACCCTAGTAGGAGAAATAGTGAATGTTTCACTCTTCTGAAGTCTTAAGCAAACTTCAAAACCTCCTTTCTTTGGCATTGTAGAGAGAGATCTTGCATGATGATGAACTTGATGGGTCAGGCTTGAGCAAAAAAGTAATATATGCAGAAACAAAGGTGGCATCTTGCATGATATAGGATTCACCTGAATGGAATGCATATACTGTGCAGGTTCCATTTCAACTTTTATCTGCAACCTCTTCTAGAAATTCAAAATCCACAGGACTGATATGGCACTCAAGTGAAGGTGTAGATCCTGGGGGAGGTAAATATCGAGAACCTGGTACAGGTGGCCACTTCCCTGCTCTTTGACAATTGAAAACACTACTGATCCCTGATAACTTATTCAAGTTCCAAATCTTGACTAGACTACAATGAGTCAATATGTGAACAGTAAAAAAAGAGAGAATTTTAATTATCCATTATTTCATATCAAAATTCTTTTATTTAAGAGTGACTATCTCACCTCTTCCCATCTGTGACCAGATCATTGAATAAACAGTCATGGGTAGGTCGGCCTGCACATCTAGCTCTAAGGATAGAGCCATTAGGCAATACAAGCTTTCTAATGATATTGAAATTGTGACTGCCTGGCTTGACACTGCATATGTTAAAAACAAACAACCTCAACAACCAACCGGTATTTCTTCAATAAATGACTATTATATATCATCTAAAGAGAGAGAGAGAGAGAGTTCAATTAGTAAATTCCTTGGCTAACCTTACATATACTGCACACCCATCCAGTGCTCTTGCTGAGCCGTGGAAGTCAGCTGTGTAATGGTCACTCTGAAATGAAAGAAAGAAAGACACATATCCTTGTAGTATTATGGACTGGAGCTATCTATCGAAGCATTAAAACGATAATGAACATTACAATATAATGCTAATTTTATTCCTTCTTATCAATCAATTTATAGGGTGTCTAGATGAGATCAGAGTTTCAAGCTAAATACTAACAAAAACTCTAGGGATACAAATATTTCACTATTGACATGGCCTGTTGTGATTAATGCATACTAAATATGATGTCAATGGTTGGTCCATGTGAAGTGAGTTGAACATAACTTGCTACCATAGAAGATTGTGAAAAAAGTTGTTTTAGCTTAGCCATAGTCTACCCAAGATAGTGATGGTCCTCAACATAATAATGCAACCAAGATCTGTAATGGCTTCATTACTGGTTGTAAGCACAAAGAAAATTCAAAATAAATTAAAAGATTCATCTTACATAAAACATGTCCCAATTTGGTACAACGATCTCTCCAAAAAGCAGACTTTTAAAAGCTACTGCTGCAATGTGTAGGGTCTCAAATGTGGGCTCATTTGGCATAAAGTCTTCAGATACTCTAGCAGCTGCACTCTTCTTTGAGCTAAAAATAACCAACTTTCTCATTCAAAAATTAGTTCTGATTTCTATATTATTTTTTAAATAAATATTAATCAAACCTGTATAGATAGTCATTGCTCATGCTCATGGAGCAAATCAGGTTATTGCTCTTGAAGTTCCTTGTAACAGATTTTTCAAGAGCCTCTTGATAATGACTTATCAATGCAACGTGTCCCCCATAACCAGCACCAACAGTTTCCACTATATTCTGAACATCCACCTTGACTCCATCTATACCACAGTTCGCAAGGTAGCCATGTAGATCATTGTAAAAATCGAAAATCTTTGAAGGAAGAACAAATTCAACTCCACCCGTCTGCATCCGGTCTATGGTAACACAAATAATATGGCTTAGGTTACCCGGGGATTGAACAGGATAAGCAAACTGGGGCTGTATCTTTCCAATGCTTCAGAGTCTGGAAGTAATCCCCCCCCCCCCCCCAAAAAAAACCAGTTAAAGCATGCCATATATACACTAATCTGCATAGTTACTAACTCTCTTTAGTACATGCTGCAGATATACTCTATTCAAATGATTAAAAGTAGGTTCCTTACTTTAACCCATATTTCTCTTTGATGGATATGACAAAATGACGGAGATTAACACATGGTTTTTCTCCCTTCAACTTTGCATTTTCCTCTAAATTTACTAGTCTGAAAACGAACCTAGAAACAAGGATAACATAACATGATTAGCAACTTGATGCAAAATCTCACTAGAATATCAAAGATGAAGAGTGGTATGAAATATAATTCTCACTTTGTGTCTTCAGTGAATTGATCATCTTCATATGTTGTGTTTTGCCATCCATCATCGATGAAGAGACACTTTGTCGGGCATCCTCCTTCTGAGAAGCTGCATAAAAAAGGGAAAAGATTTGGTACGTAAATATTTCTAGATGATTCAAGTTATACAAAACACATTTATTTCCATAGTACCCTCTAAGTCCATCTTCAATTGCTTCTGCACTGACATTAGTATAAAATGCATCCCAAGTGTTCCATCCAAACCAGTCCACATGTGCTGGGATCTGACAATTGAAAGAGAATTAATCTATTAGTTTTAGTTGATACTGACATGGAGATGGTGATTTCAAGTTTCCTTCCTTCTTGTTCTCTATGTGACTGAATGTACCTTTGTGCTTCTCTAATATCTTGGGTACCCATAAGTAGTACTTAAAAGCATGAATCACCACATGCCATCTGAAACAAACATAAATGGATAGTAAAATAAGCATAAATTATAGAATCCTTGATCAGTTTAAATGGGTTGTCTCCTGAATTTATGAAAATTGCTTCTGTTACAAGGGAGGTTTGGACATTAGGATCACCTATATAAGGTAATAAACAATTAAGCAAATGAAAAAAATGAACATAATCATAAGCAGTAAAATCATGTGCTATCTAAAGTAGGGGGAAAAGTTACTAAAAATCTAACCAACCGCTTTCAACACAAAACTCAAACTCATTCACACTTGTTCCTTGCAAAGTTGTCCGAAATAGTCCATCCAACACAGGTAAAACAAAATTTAGAAGGTGTTCTCAGATGTCTCAAAATTTCATCATGGATGCTAGACTCATCTCTTGCTTCCAGGAGAAGAAATTGAGTTTCTATTAAAACATCACAGCCTGCCATTCCAAAACTTGGGATCATCAGATGACAATTTAACCTGAATCCCTTGAGTTGTCATACTGCATCAGATGACAAATTGGCACAAAAGAAACATATGCTCTTACAGGATAATAAAAATAATAATAATCTCCCTGGATTTTGAATATTAGATGAAACAATAAATCTCGTGTAGAAAAATTTTCACAACTACTGATTGCCATGATTAGTAGATACTGCACACTAAATATGGACTTGGGTGAATCCATAGAAAAGTGATGTTGCTCCAATCACACTCCTACTAAGTTGTGAAAATTGTATTAATAACATTTAAGAAAAGTATTTATTCCACTAAAATGATATGAAACAATAACATGTTGTGAATAAGAAAAATGTCATCATTGAATACAATTTTCAAAGTTTTTTCTATAAATTTCCTACTCCATCAACTAAAGCACATTTAAATAATCTTAACTCTCAAGGTCAAGGAACTAAGGGGGATATTGAACTCAGTTTGAAAACTTGTCAAGCCATCTTTTCTTTCTAGACATCAATTAAGGCTAATCACAACACCTACCAGGCTACTACACATATATACTGATCATCACTGCTATTTTTCCATGATATCACTTTGAACAGAAACCATGAAACATAGAATACCAAACAAGCAGATAAAAATATGAGATATTTGAGGAAGAAGATAAAAATATAGCAACTTAAGTGAGTATAAAAGAAGTTTCATAATCAGAAGTAGTGGAATAGAGAGATGCATTTAAATATCAATCTATGGAAAATACCACCAAAAGAAATGAAAGTGATGAAGAAGCACAAAAAAAGGAAATGAAGAAAAAGAAGATGAGGCCAAGAAGGGAGAAGATGCCATTAAAATAGAGAAGTTGAAGAAAAAAGAGAGATGCAGAGAAAAAGAAGAGAGAAGAGGAATAGAATAAGAAACAAGAAGAGTTGAGAAAAAGAAGAAAAGTTAAAGATGTTAGAGCTTAGTCTTGGAAAGAGAAAGGAAAAAGAAAGAAAGAAAAGTCAATTGAAGAAAGAGAAGTCTCAAACTTGGCCAGTTCTGGGAACAAAAGTGTGGAAGGGTATAATGAGGATTCTGGTTAGACATTAATAATTTGAGATGGTATTGATACCAATCTTGTTGTTATTGCCCCAGCTAAAGGGTCTCATAATGCAGTGCAATCCTCTATATCTTTAGGTGCTATCAAGGTTTCAAATGCAAAAGAAATTGTTCCAACCTCTACACTAGCCACCAGCCTTGTATCTGTAAGCATCCATTCTCTTTTCCTTTCTTTCTTTTTACATCTATGTTTTGTTTCATGGTTCACTACCTTTGTTTTTAAATTTAGGAGAATTCTATTCCCCAACAAGTTGATCATGACCACCTTGTTGAGGATGTGTCTACAAATATCAAAAAGTGACACTGCTGTCAAATCTCCTTCAACCAATGCTTTTTCAAGTATCTCTTCTAACCAATTGAAGAAGTCTTTTGGGAGCCTAAAGAAATACATGTATATTCCAATTACTCAAGTCATTCTCAATACAAACACCAAACAGAACTTTGAAGTTTTATGTTCAACAATTCTTGCTCCAAAGAGATTGTGTTGATGATGCTCTTAAGACCTTGTCCAAATCTTAAGCAAAAATTTCAACTCTCTAGGAAGAAGTTATTTCTCTCACTGAAAGCAACAATTTTGAATGGATATGCCCTAGAGACTTTAACTTTGATCTGTAGAATTTTTTCTTTACTATTTGTTTTCAGTCTGTCTTGTATTTTCAGGCTTCTAATGTAAGCCTTTTACATATGCTTTGTAATTTTTTGAGCTTCCGGAACAATCTCAATTTTTCTTTAGTTATTTTTTTATATTTATAATCAAGCTTTTGTTTTGAGCTTCTTATTGTTTTAAACACCTAATGAGATATATTTTTAGAATTTGATGAAATTAATATTTGTGACAATTGTGAAGCCACGTGTTTAATCCTAGTCTTCATGTTTTGCTTAATCGTAGCACATGTAGCTAGAAAATAATCGAAGTTACCAATAAATGATTTTCCATGGGTTAACTTAGATTAGAGAGTGAAAAGTTTATGTTTATGTGTATGTTTATTTATTTATTTTGCTTTATTCAGTGACAAATTTGTATGTATTTTGTTATATCTTTTAATGTATCTTTTGAGACTTAATTGTATTTGGAGTAGAATGTACTTGAGCCTCTTTGCATTTTGTGAAAGGTGCATTCAGAGTCATCTCGCAACCTCAAGCTACCTGCTATGCTCGTGAGTAACACGTGGCAAAATGGCAGGATCAGAGTGCTGACTAGGTAAGTTGTGACCATCTTGCAATCAATGAAGTCGTGACCATCTTGCGACCAGCCAAGTTGTGAAAAGGTTGCGACCTCAAGTGATCTAAAAAACCTATTACCATCCCAAAATTAAAAATCAAATATTGATAAATAGAAATGCTATTACTGTCCAAAATGATAAGGCAAAAAAAGAAAGGCTTCCTGTCAAGATGGAAGAGGAGAATAATTCCTCATGCTGGACTATCTATAGATGGAAAACCACAAGCTTTAGTGCAATCACACTCAGATGAGATTTGTAATGACTATGGCAAAATTTTTATCTATAGTATCATGGAATAAAAATCCCTTGTAGCTAAGGTACAAATTAATTTGGATGGACATCCTAATGGTATCATCTCAATGTCACTAGCCAGCATTTAATGTAGCAGTATTTTTATATCTTTTCTTTTATTTCACCAAATTGAACAACTGCAACATGTATTATTTTTTTTTTTTTTCAAAAATTGTTCAATCACACGCAAAAGAATATTTACCATTTGGCTTATTTATGCACTAATGATATTTCTCATTTGCCCAGCAATAAAGAAGAAAATTTTTCCTATGATGCTTGATATGTCAGAGATTGTAGAATAACTCCCACAAATTATAAAAACAGACCAAGATAAATTCCTGTTTTGGGGAAAAGCAAATTGGCTAACATCAATATTGCATATTTATATTCAAGTAAACAAGTTGTTTACATTATTATACATTCTATCTAAATCTGTTTACAACAGATAAACACATTATATTCTTCACTTGCAACCCTTCAAAGTACTTCATCCATTGCATAATTCCTCGGACATAGAAACCTCAATAGACAAACTCAATGTCTCCTAATTTGCAGTCACCTTGAATTTTAACTGTCAATAATCCATCTTCAGCATTGTATGTGAATTCCTCTTTTTTCATATTTACCATACAACATTTTGGTTTGGTGCTTGAATAGGCTCCAAACCGGCCACAGCCTCGCCCTTTGATTTTTATTTTGCAACTTGAAAGATCCTTGGTGCAGTTCACAGCTTCTACTGCCCCTCCTGAGTTATACATGTCAAGCAGTCCCAATGGAGCGAAGAGAAGATCATTACCAAAAACCTGTTCACAACATAAAGGACATGATTTGCATTGAACTAAATAGTAAGAAAATTCATAGGAAATAAATGTTGGTTAAACTACTTACCCTGATTGGAGAGATGGTATATAGTTCACATGTAAGAGTTTTCAAGGACACTTCAAGTGAACCTTTCCTTGGCAATTTATTAAGAGATCCTGAAATATAATAGACTTGATGTTATTCTAGAGAAGTTGATTTAGGACGCAATTTGTTTGGTCAAATTAACATGGACTGGAAAGTTAACCTGAATTAAAGGCATATATTGCACAATCTCCATTCCAACTTTCATCAGCTACCTCTTCAAGAAATTCAACATCATGGGGACTCACATGACATGAGATGGATGAAGAAGTAGATGTGGCATTACAAATATCTTGAGCTACTTCTTTAAGTGGCCAACTTCCTGCTCCTTGACAATTAAAAACACCCATGACCCCAGATAACTTATTCAAGTTCCATATTTTCAACATGCTGCAAATAGTCAATGCGCATGGTAATTAGGAGACTGATTTTAAATTGAAAAAATAATTAGTCTTAGATTGAGAAAATAAGAACTTAGGAAATTACTTTACCTCTTCTTGTCCATAACTGGGTCTACAAACAAACAGTCTCGACTAGGCCGGCCTGCATATCTAGCTCTTAAGACTGACCCATCAGGCAATACTAGCTTTCGGAGAATTTTGAAATCCTGTTTGCCAGGCTTGTCACTGTATTGAAATTGAATAACTCATATGAATTTTCTTCCTCACCATTGGAGAATTAAAGCTAAGCATAAAATATCATTCTCTTTCAAAGACATTTAAATTTAATCAAAATCTATACTTTTGTGTCTCACCTTACATATATTGCACACCCACCTATTGCTCTTGCTGCAGCATGAAATTCAGCTGTATCATGTTTGCTCTGAATAAAGAAAGACAAACACTTTAGATTTTGCAACCCACATGGTTTTAAGCTTCCACTACATTGTAGAAATGCACTAGATGTTGGACAATTGTGGGTCAAGTATCTATCAGTATGTCAAGTCAATTTTGAATATCTTGTTATGACCTATGAGTACCATAGAATAAATGATTCAGAAATTTTATCAATCAAAACAAGTTGCTGCAGCTCTTTGGTCTGCAGAGAATAATATATGTGTAGGAAATCTTACATGGAACATGTCCCAATCCGGCACCACAATCTCCCCTAGAAGAAGACTATTAAAAGCCACAGAAGCAATATGTAAAGTCTGAAATGTTGGTTCTCTTGGCATGAAATCCTCTGATGCTCTTGCAACTGCACTCTTCTTTGAACTGAAAGCAAAAAAAAAAAAATCAATGAGAAACTACATTCCAACTTTGTAACATTAGATTATATGTGTATGAAATCAAGAGAGCAGGCAAACCTATAGATTGAGTCTGAATTGTGACTCATGCAGCAAATCAGGTTATTGTCCTTGAAGTTCCTTGCAATAGATTGCTCAAGTGCTTCTTGATAGCATCTAGTCAATGACACCCGTCCACCAACCCCAGAACCTAAGGTTTCTATCAAATTCTGAACATCAACCTTGACTCCATCCACACTGCAGCTTGCAAGATAGCTGTGGAGATCGTTATAAAACTCAAATATTTTTTGGGGTTCTATAATCCCTACTCCATATTTTTCCAAGCTGTCCATGGCAATGTCTCTAAGATTCCCTGTGTTACCAGGTGACTGAATTGGATAGGCAATCTTTGGATTGTACTTTTTCATTGTTTCCGATGATGGAAGCACACCACCCCAATAACCAGCTAAAGCATGCCACACGTAAACAAATCTGAATAGATAATTAAGTCTCCATGGTCAAAATTACTGAAAGTTTTAACTAGATCTTAAACAGAAATAGAATTCCACATCCAGATTGGAAACTTACTTTATTCCATATTTGTCTTTGATTGAATCAATAAAATCATGGAGATCAATGCATGTATTATCTGAACCCGAACTCTTGAACTTACTGTTTTCTTTGATGTCCACCAATCTGCTTGCAAACCTATGGATCAACCAAAGAAACAAGGTGGATGATAAACAAACTGATACAGATTGCTTCTAGTTTATAGAAGGTAAATGAACTTGTAAAAGGAAGACTTACTGTGTCCCTTCAATAAACGGTTCACCTTCTTTGCTGAACTCATTTACTGTCTCTTGCCATCCGTCATCAATGATCAGAAATTTAGGTAAACAGCCTCCTTCCAAGAAACTGAAGAATTCAGAATAGAAGATAGAACAATAATTAAATTATGGATTAAGTTTCAGATTAATTGATGCACCTTTTAGTCAAATAACTGACTCAAGTTCATATGACTTTCTTATAGTACCTTTGAAGACCCTCTTTGATCCCTTGTGGACTGACTTCAGTGTAGAAAGCATCCCAAGTGCACCATCCAAACCAGTCCAAGTGGGCCGGCATCTACTGATTCAATCACAATAGGTTAATTAATTGGAATGCAATATACACATGCTCTCAAAATGGTGAAGTATTTGGATTTTTATTACCTTCTTGTTTTCAATGTGGCTAAAAGTACCTTTTTGCTTCTCTAGTATCCTACAACATTATACATGTGGAAGTGTTAGATTATGTAACTGACTACTTTACATAGACACACAATAAAAGCAAGGCCAATTAAGTGAACATACTTGATAGAATTTTTAAGGAGCTCAAATGGGTTGTCCCCAGAATTAATGAATACTGCTTCCAATGATTGGGAGGTTTGAACATTGACATCTCCTGAAGAAATTAGAACAGCAAAATAGCAAACCAGGATCAAAATAAAATTTAGTTCATCATATGAAAACTAAAGAAAAAAAGAAGCTAATAGATGAGCCGACGAACCACTTTCAACACAAAACTGAAGCTCATTTGCAGGAGTCCCTTGCAAACTTGTCCTAAATTGTCCTTCCAACACAGGCAAGAAAAGAATGTAGAAGGTGTTTTCAGTATAATTTGGATCAGAAGAGATCTCATCATGCAGGGCAGACTGTTCTCTTGCTTCCAAGAGAAGCATTTGCGTTTCCAGTGGAATTTCACTACCCGATTTCCCAACACGTGGTATCATCCACCAGATTTTTACTCTGAAGAGAGACAAGAACTTGTATCCTCCCCTGCGAAGGCCATATGTTTTTCATGTCAAACTATAATAAACAGGACAAAATAATGTCTAAATACCTTCACATTGAACTTCACCAGACAGAATTTAATAATCACTTGCACCACTCTCAGTAACATAGATTTTTTCCTTCCAGGATGATACCAGTAATCGTAACATTTAATGTTTTACATTACAAGTCCTTGATTTCTTTCATATAACTTTGAGTCTTTCACCAAGTACTCATCACTAGTGACGTATAAGATTTACAAATTTGGAATTTGGGAAGGTCAGAATGAAAATATTCTGTTCAATGACTACTCAACCTGACACATCTTTCCAAATTCCTTGAAACATATTAAATTAAATAGTAAGAATATGAGAAAAATGCCACAAGCAATAGCTAAAAAATCATTAAAAAAATTACCAAAAACTTGGGAATTGGGTTTGAATGCTGTTGTATCAACATTCTGCTATACCTTTTCCAAGATGCACATTCTTACCATCCAAACATATCATGAAAGGAAAATATAGAAAAGCATGCAAAGAAATTTCAGGATGGAAATTTGTTTTCCTATCAGCTTAAGATTTTGGACAATCAGTAGTATAAATGGCTAAGTGATTAAATTCACCATTTCTTATCAAAACTAATGTAAAGGCAAAGAAAGAACAGAAACTCACTCAAGAACACCAAGACTGAAAACATGACGTGAACTTGGAATAGTTGAAGTTGCACCCAAGAAAGCCGAGCCCCCGGAGCCAACCTGAGAAACAGCAACATTTTCAGGCACTCCGGTCAGCACCACCTTGCCCCTCACCATGAGACAACCATCCTTAACACTCGGCGCGGCTGTGATCGTCATTTTCCCCTCCAACACCACCAGCACTACTTAGACTTTTTGCTTTGATGAAAAGAGTTAACAAAAACTTGTGAAAGAGACTAAGATAAATCAAAATCAGAGACAAAGATACAGAGAATATGGTGAAAAAACGTGTACAACTTAAACCCAGAAGGGGAATGCTATATATATATATAAATATATATGCGTGTTTTTTTAGAAAGAGTAAAAAATCTAGGACATGATTTTTGACCAGTTTGATTATTATATTCAAAATGGGAATGGTCTAGTTTCTATTATTGTAGTGCAAGACACGCAGGTACAGCCAGGCTAGCTAGTTCATTTTGTTTATCCGAAGAAGGTAGCATCTATGAAGAAAGATACGTGGTTGGATTCTTCCAGAGTTTTCTGATCCTGTTGGCTTCCATGCAATCCCAAAGCTAGTACTGAGGCGGAGCCGAGTCAGCTACTCTCAACCAAAAAAAGAAAAAGAAAAAAAGAGCCCAGTCAGCTGCACATTAAAGCTGTTCGACTTTACTTTATAAACTTTTACAAATCAATATGTCCAAAAAAAAATGTCATTAATTACAAAAATTTTAGTAAATTATGTATAACGGTATAAGGTTTATTTTATTAAATAATATATATATATATAAAAAATATCTTCTCATATAATGGAATAAATAAGTAAAGTTACACAGATATTATAGATTTTATTATGTATTACCCTTGATTCTCCCCCAAAAAAAAAAAAATTATGTATTACCATTCATAAAAATCTAATTCAAAATTTTATTTATGGTAAATGCTAAAATTATTACAAATTTTACTATAAAATTTTTAAAAACTAATGTGGTAATAAATTTGATTAGTGCAACTTTAATAAGATAATGAAAAAGTGTTTAATATATATATATTTTTATAATTAGTGACACATTAATTTATAAGACCTATGTAGTAAAATTTTATGACATCCCTCACATTTATTATCATATTAAATATAAAATTTTTGTAGTAAAATTAAAAATAGTTTTAAATTTTAACATTTTCCTTAAGTTTTTGAAATACTTATCAAAGTACCGACTCTAGTAAAACCTGGATAATTTGTTTTAAAGCATTTTACATATGAGTTATTTAGTAAGTTTGCATAACTTTAATTACTAGCCTAGGTGGAGTGATAGACTGCAGATAAGAACGAGATGATTTCTCACTTTAGTAGGTGAGTTGTAGATTTTGACCATCAAAAGTTGAAATAAGTTTCTCGAATGTATCAAATCTTTCTTTTACTTTTAGCCTTTTAGGTGATATGTTTTTAATGTCGTGTCTCCTCGACTTTGCTTTGGATTGTGTATAGCAAAGTGCGTTTAACGTGTTTTTTTTTTTTTAATTATTATTATTGTTTTTTTTAGAGAATGCATGTGTAATGTTTCAAGTATTAATAAAACTTATTTTCATTGAGAACTACTTTGTGTATTTTGGTCAAGTGTTGTGACACTAATTACAAAATATTTAAGTGTAAAATTTATTATTCTAACAAAACTTCTACATCAAGAAATCTCAACAACAATTTGTTAGCCTTTTATCGTAAAATTGTCAATAAGTTTAGTATTTTCCCCAACTTTATTACCAAAAAAAAAAAAAGAAAAAAGAAATGGTAATAAATATGAATATTGTTACACACAAAAAAAAAAAATTAAATAAATAAACAAGTAAATTATTTTTTTGTGATTAAAGACACATTAGTTTGCAACTTTATAAACCTTATTTTTGACACCAAGAAATTAAAACATCGAAGATACAAGTTAAACAGAGGGTGTACATTATAGAGAATGGGTTGATAAATAACGTGTGCACAGATTATCTAATCAAATGCTCAGATTATGTAGTCAAAATTTTGATAAAATGGAATAACAATACCTGAAATTAATAAATAAATAAAATTAAAAAACAAAAAACCCTGACATTAGTCCCAATATCTGAAACTAATTATTCTTATTTCTACTTTTATCCCATAATCCTATCAAACTTTTTTGGCTCTTCAATTCAATGTTCAAAGTCAAAATGATTATGATATTTCTTCTAAAAAAAAAATGATTATGATATCACACCATTAGAACTTAATGGCACAATACAAGTAGCAATCTGGAGGGTACCCGGAAATGGATTAAGACAACACGACCTGACTTTGACTGACGTGGCTATGAGTAGGATTGCGGACTATTTACATGTTTGGACTATCTTCGATCATTAAAAGCAGCAATAAATTTAGGGAAATATCTAATTTTACACGCACAATTAATATGTTAAGTTGTGATTATTGCATGATAGTTGATTAGTGGTAGACCTATGTAAATGTGATATTACGTTCAAAAGTCAAAACTCATCATAAGTTAACAACTTAATAGGATGTGAAATTGGGTATATTCATAGGATTGTTGATAAAACAAAGGGTTAAGCTGGTGGCCATAGACTTGTTTGTCAAAAATAAAGAATGGCTGCAAAACCAAGAGTTATTGGAGTTTATATACAGTGTATTTTTGTGTTAAAATTTCATTTTCTCCCCCTTGTTTGTGTATATGTGTTTGTTTCTTTTTTAAAAAGAGTCCTTAAAAATTGTGACATGCTTTTCTTTTTCTTTTTTGTGGTAGCCTTAAATGAGGCAAGAATGTTTACCCATATAAGGTGTAAATTTTTTGAAGTTTTTGAGCTTCGATTCGAGCTAGTGGTACTCATGAGCTTACCCAAATGTACCGTAGGACGTGGGACAATGACTGCCACACGTGAGTTTCTTTTTTTTTTTTTCTCAAAAAAAAAAAGGTGTAAAATTTCTAATATTTTGTTATGTGAATATACTTTTCAATAAAGTCTAAAGTCACAATTTTTTTTCTACAATTCTTTTCACAAATTGTAACAACGAGTTGTAAATGGTATATAATAAAAATTGTGCCGGTAGTTAATCCAAAAGGAGAATCAATACAACTTGACAAGTCAGTAGTTAACAATCTACGTTAAAAGGCTTTGGGCGGGATGGGTTTAGCCTCAACCACATTCGACTCAAGCCCAGGAATACGTATATATTTCGGCCTGAACATACTAAATGGAATGGGCTTACTTTTTTCAGCAGGAGGGGAAAAAAAAGATTGGGCTTGGGTTCAAACTTGTTTGGATTGGAGATTGACAGGCCTATAATAAATGTACAAAAATGAAGACTCATGTTAAATTGTTAATGGTGCTTTCCTTGATTCATTTAGAAAACAGTCATGCTACAGATAAATTCACCCAAAATTAATCACATCTCACTCACTAGCATTTGAGAAAGCACTCGATTGGACTTACCACAACACAAAACCACAAATATCGGGTGTAAAAATTTGTGAATCATCAGTAACGAGAGACTTTTCCTTTAGAAAATGATAGCATCCACTAAAAGTTTCGAGGTCATATACATTATGCCATGGACTTAGGTCATAAAAGTCCGGTTTTATAGCAATTGAGAAGAAGAAGAATTGAAAAAAATATCATTTCACATTGGTTTACATTCACTATTTTGCATACATATTCACAATTGATATGAGAATGTTCAAAGTTTAAAATTGTCCACATTTTAACGCGTAAAAGTGTTGTGAAAGGATAAAAACTCAGTAAAATTTGAAAAAAAAGGAGCTGTTTTGTTAGGATGATCTAATTAAAAGTAAAATTCAGGGTCCGTTTGTTTTGACTTCAAATAGTTTCAGGAAATCATTTTCCGTAAAATAGGCTGTTTGGTTGGCTTTGAAAATAGAATTTTTCGGAAATTATTTTTATTTGATCGTAAAACATAAGCTTTGACCTCGGAAATTATTTTCAGTTCCTATTTTCACTTCAAAGCATTTCTGGAGAGAGAGAGAGAGAGAGAGAGAGAGAGAGAGAGAGAGAGAGAGAGAGAGAGAGAGCCCAGATCGCAAAGAGAGAGGAAGAAGAGACTTCGTTGGCAAACCCCGAGCTCCAGTCCGACGACTACAGACCGAGCTCCAGTATGACGATCGCACCGCGCCGACCGTCGATTGTAGCACTGCGCCGATCGCAGCACCGCGCCGATCGTACCACATTGCTCGATCTCGTCGCTTGATCTCGCCTTCGATCTCACCTCCACTCGATCTCGCCTCCACTCGATCTTGCCTCCGCCTCTGCCGCGCTATCTCAATTTGACCGGATTTGATGAATTTTTTTTCTGGGTTTTGCTTCTTTTGTGAGTGAGTGTGGAATTGATTCATTTTCCACATGTTTACAGCTGAGGAAGTGTATGGAAAATTGGGTGGCTTGGCTATGTAAAGCATTTTCCGTAAAAATGTTTGAATGAACCAAACACCAGAATTGATTTTTCGTAAAATGAATTCTGAGGCAGCCAAATAGCCTGAATACATTTTCTCTTCCCGAAAAATATTTATTTTTCGAAAATATTTTACGGGAGCCAAACACAGCCTCAGGATGCCTTATTTTTATTTTTGGCTAAATAAAAAATGTAGTAATTCTTGAAGCACCATGTGGCAACATATCCTTGGAATATGAGTTGTGCTAGTGCCACAACTCGCCCACGTGGCGATAGGTCCATGTGGGGACACCCCTCTACCACTCACAACTCGCCACGTGGGCGAATTGTGGCATAAGTTATGCCACTTTATGTGACACTAGCATAACTCTTGGAATATATGAACTTGCAATGTCTTGTAATAAGCCAAAAACAACATGTAGCAGGCGTTTGGATTGGGCGTTTTGCCCAATCCATGCGTTCTGCGTTTTTTAGTGAGTCCCATGGATACTGTTCACTTTTCCACCAAAATCAGCAAAACACAGATTCCAATGCATTTTTGGGTCCCACAATACTATTCACTCATTTAAAAATTATTTTGTTACAATATTTTCAGCAATAAATTTTCAGTTTTTAGCAAATAAGCAGTATCCAAATACACCTATAGTATCAGTAAATTATGATAACAACTGACAAGATAGAGCTTTTTTCAGGTTAGGTCGGTTTCTCAGCCACCCGAAACCCAAACTAGTATTTTCAAGGAGGAACCTGACCTTACCTGAAATTTTTGGCACATGGTTAGGGGGTTTCAGGTTGGTCTTGGGTCAGATTTGTTTTTTTGTCTCTGTTATTGAAAAAAAAAAAAATTAACAAAGAGCAAACAAAGATTAATCTTAGGATGCTTTCTATAATTGATTTTTAGGAATAGTCAAAATAAATTAGACATTTATGGTAATAGTTAAATTTGAATTAAATAGAATAGGCTTTTTTTATATTGGATGGTTTTTATAATTAATTTTTAGGAATAGTCAAAATAATTAGACATTTATGGTAATAGATAAATTTTCATTAAATAAAATGAATTAAATACAATAGGCTTTTTTTTGGTAGCCAAATTCCACTACTGTCTCCAATAGATATGCATGTATATCATACAAGCAATTGGGATTGATTTGCAATTGAGCACTTTTTATTTTGAGCTCCATAAATTATGTCCATAATTCAAAATGAAACTTAATTAGATGAGAAATTGACTAAATTAGATATGTCACACATGAAGACATGACTCAAAAGGAAACTTGACTTTTCAAGTGAAAATTTTGCATTAGGAAATTTTTTAAGAAAAAATTTCGGTGAAAGCATAAAAAACTGAATTAGCACATACAATTACATCCCTATTGATAAGTATAAATTCTTAGAATATATTTAGATTGCTTGATTTTCTCATTAATTAATGCATTCATGTTTGACTTGTATGTTGCAAAATTCTTAATTTGTTATGGGATTCAAATTTAAAATTAAGGTTTAATGGAGGAAAACATAACTCAAGAGGAAACTTTGACTTTCAAAAGACTTGCATTAGGAAAATGACTAATCAGCATTTATGAGAGAATATTTCATGAAACGGTTTTATGAGACCTCGTTCTCAAAATGGCAAAATGACTAATTAACATTTATTTTTAAAGTATGTAGCAAAACAACCATATTTTACAATATACTCTTGTTTTTGGAATGAGTAATGTTACAGACACAAATTATTTTACAACATTTTTACAAACTGCTGATGTGGCCAACCTTTTATTGGTTTTTATCTAGGCCCATCGTTAATATCATTTTTTCATTTACCAATAATTATTGACCACATCAGCAGTTTGTAAATTTTTTTGTAAAATAGTTTGTATCTTTAGCATTATTCATTTGGAATTGAGTAATGCTACAGACACAAATTATTTTACAACATTTTTACAAACTGCTGATGTGACCAACCTTTTATTGGTTTTTATCTAGGCCCACCGTTAATATCATTTTTTCATTTACCAATAATCATTGACCACATCAGCAGTTTGTAAATTTTTTTGTAAAATAGTTTGTATCTTTAGCATTATTCATTTGGAATTGAGTAATGCTACAGACACAAATTATTTTACAACATTTTTACAAACTGCTGATGTGGCCAACCTTTTATTGGTTTTTATCTAGGCCCACCGTTAATATCATTTTTTCATTTACCAATAATCATTGACCACATCAGCAGTTTGTAAATTTTTTTGTAAAATAGTTTGTATCTTTAGCATTATTCATTTGGAATTGAGTAATGCTATAGACACAAATTATTTTACAACATTTTTACAAACTGCTGATGTGGCCAACCTTTTATTGGTTTTTATCTAGGCCCACCGTTAATATCATTTTTTCATTTACCAATAATCATTGACCACATCAGCAGTTTTTATCTAGTATTGCTGATATCGAGTTTGTGGATGCTGATTACTGTTATGCCTTGAAAGAACTTTTCAACTTAATTCTCGTACCTCTAATTTGTTGATATAATGAACTCAGAAGTTCCTCAAGCTCGATGAGAGCATGAATTCAATAGAAAACATCAAACGTAGATTCTTTTTGCGAGCAATCTTCTTCATATTAATAATTAAATACATTTGTGACAGCAGCTTTACCTTTCATGGGGGACTTTGTAAACTTGTTGGGATCGTTTATGCACGTACCTAAAACCTTAGTGTTCCCAAGTATGATTTATATCAAGGTAATAACATATCTTTGCTGGACTGCTTTTTGAAAGATATGAAAGAAGCTAGAAGTAAAACTAAATTGTATTTGCTTTATCATTGTGTACAGGTCAAGGGAAAGTCAGCTAGACTAGAAAAGAAGCTGTGGCATTGGTTCAACATTGTTCTTTTTTTCTTTCCTTGCTGTGGCAACCACGATTTCTGCAGTTAGGTTGATCATTGACAACGTTCAGACCTATAGCTTTTTTGCAGATGCATAATATATGTAATTTCTTACATGTACTACATGTTTAATAAATCAATAATAAAATAAATTGAAAAAAATTAACTGCATTGAGGTCCCTCATCTGATGAAAATTTTTGCAATTATAACTTCGTTAATGTGGCAGATAAAGTGAAAATGTTGTGAAAATCTTTCACATAAAAGTTAAAAACTGAAAGGATGTTGATGAGATAATGTTTGCCGCTAAAATACAGCAAATAAGACTTCAAAGTTGTTCATTATGAATTGGAGATGACTTATCATTAGACAACACCCCCATAATGCTAGAAATATTATAGAATATATATAGACGACTAGCTTCTAACTATGGGTGTGTCAAAGAATAATCACAAATAGATACATATATAAAATATTTTACCTAACTTTTATACTACTTATTTATTAATTTTTTTATAGAATTTTTGATAAACTTGAAAATTAACTTGTAAGAATATCAATTAGTAGATTATACAAATACTCATTTCTCATTGTTCATTTGATAAGTAAGGAAAAAAAATGGTTTGTTGACCTATTGAATTTCAAAATATTCATTAATTTTTAAAAGTTTAAACTCTTAGGCCTCGTTTGGAAAAAGAGAATAGAATGTAATGAAAATGAATGAAAATAATAATTTTAGAATTCTTCCCTTCTCTTATTTGGGAGTTTTAATGGAGGGAATAGAAAATTCATTTCCTTGTTTGGGAGTTTAAGTGGGAGTGAATGAAATAGGTAGAAGGAAACACTCATCTCTCTATTCTTTTAAAACCTCAAATTTTCATTCCCCCCAAAATTGGAAAAAATCGGAGGAAATAAAATTAGATTTAATGATTTTTTTTTACTAAAACTCTCAAAATATCTCTGCATATTCAACTCTTTATTTTAAAATAGGATTTTAATAGTAATATTTAATAAAATGATTTCATTTCATTCCCTCCATGTTGCTCTCAAATAAGATTACTTAGATTCCATTCATTTTCATTCATTTCCATTTCTTTATTTTAAAACATCCAATTAAGGTTACTTAATTCCATTCCATTCATTTTCACTCCTTTATGATCATTCCATTCCATTTCATTTCCTTATGAACTCCCAAACGGAGTCTTAAGAATTTTAAATTTTTAGTTCTTGAGAGTTGGTACTATTATGGTTGAAATATACTTTGAAGTTGAATGTATAATACTGTATTCCAAATAATCTTATTCATAACTGTTTAGTAGATACAACATAAATAATATGGCCATTATGGACTTCTTTTTAAGATTTTATCAATTGAGTTAACTGAAACTCACAAATGAATTTGAAACATTATTCCTAAATGAATGCTAGTAATAATATATAAAATAGAGAAATCAACCAAAATGGCGTCCCATATTTTCGTAAATGAATTTGAAACGTTACTCCTAAATTGATGCTATGTTCCTGAATCATAGCATAGAAATGCATGTCACTAGCTACGTACCATGAAGAAGTTGCCCTATAAATAAGACCTCAAAAAGACACAGACCAATATTCTAAAACAATATTTAGTTATCTCCCACCAACATCGATCATGAGTTCTTTCATTAGATTAGCATCATTGCTACTTCTCTTACTGCTGGTAACTACGTATGAAGGAGGACTTATTCCATCTAAGGTACATATGAAAATCACCAATGATTTGGAAAATGGTTTGGTGTTGAACCTCCATTGTCAATCTAAGGACAACGATCTCGGAGTCCATGCACTCTCTAAAGGTGGGGCGTTTCAGTTTGTTTTCCGCCCTAGTTTTGGGGGCCATACACTGTTTTATTGCAGTATGGATTGGCAAGGTGCATCACACCATTTTGACATTTCTAACTACGATGTAGATGGAAATCGATGCAAACACGATTGCCCATGGAGTGTTAAAGAGGCTGGCCCTTGTCTCTTCAATTTTGAGAGTGGCAAATATGAATAGACAATGGGCACCTTTATTAGGGGGGTTTTTTTTTTTTTTTTTTTTAAAAATTCACCATCGCTAGTCTAGTTGCTTCTTTTTTATTGGATTTTCCTTCTCCTTTAGAATGAAGGGAAATATCCACATTATGTACTCTTTATTCTTGAATTAATATTGTGTTAGAGTTTGTTTCTCATTGAATTAATGTGTTAGAGTTTGCTTCTTGAATAAATGTTATTGCTATCGTTTTTCATTTCTTAATTACATGTAAAAATGATTTAACGACCTTTTATTATAATAGCTAGGGTGAGAATAAATAAACAAACATTTGGCAATAAAATGAGAAAATGAGAAAGCAAACAATACAGATTCTACTATTCCGTACTCATTTGTTAGACTTAGCACCTAATTGGGTAATGGAATTTAATATTCTTAATTTATTGTTTAAAGGGTGTTTTTAATAGTCTTTAATGAGTTTCCATATATTAACTCTACTATTTAATATTTGGAATTTAATATTTTTAATAGATCTTTTCTGTAACTTTCAATGCCAAATGTTGATTTTTGAAAGTTCGAAAATGTGTTAAAAAACACAAGAGTTATTTAGACCTTTAAATTAAAGTTACGGCTCGATAAATTTTACACTAACTTAATACAAAGTGCGGAATAGTGTAAAAGTGAGCGGATAAAAAAACAAGCTATTCTAATCCATAATCAAAGCAACACAGCAGTAAAATAGAATGTAAAAGAGTAGTGAAGAAAGATGCAAACACAAGATAACATGCTGATGTGTTATCGAAGAGGAAACCGAAAAACTCGACGAAAAATCTCTCTGCCGCCCTCCAAGTGGTAATCGATTCACTAGACAATTAGTTGGGATACATGGGTTAGCAAGAGACCTTTCAAGCCTAATCTACCCGATATACCTAAGTCCTCCAAGCTCATACTCCAACAAGGCTTCTCGGAATCGTGTATTGTCTAGCTCTCCAGATCCCGCAACAAGCTCCATGTTGCATTTGCCATCCTTGGCTTCTTCCAATACTTCCCAACAGCTCCAAAGCTTCACTTGACACTCTGAAAGGGTGTGGTAAGTGTTTAGGCTATCAACTTCTTAATGGTATGGAAATGGAGAGGTAAGAGTTGAAGAAATTCTACAAGCAAAATGTGTAGAGAATTGTGAGTATAACAATCTCTAACTCTCAAGGTGTTTGGTTAGGGTTTTCTCTTAGAAGCACTTCACAACATTTGTGGGTAATGTGGGTATATATAGTGTGGGTACAGAAAGTATGTATCAGATAGTACAGTCTAGCAAAATAAAATGTCTCACGAGTGTCTCACGGGAAGGCCTTACCCGCGAGCTACTCGCGAAACACAGCTGTTTCCATCCTGTCCTGACTCTTCGCATTCCAGCATGTGCAAGTCACATGGCTCACTTCGCGGGATGCTTAGTCACGAGCTACTTGCGAGAACTCCTCAATCTTCAATTGCTTGAGTCTTCACACACACACACACACACACACTCTCTCTCTCACAACTCTTACAATCAAATCCTACAATAAATACATGGTACAAAGGATTGAATAAAATTACAATCAAATTTGGCACGAAATAAAAGCCAACAAAACATATAGTTGTAAATTACAACTTTACATTTTTATATATTGCTTTTATTTAAATAATAATGGTCTTTTCTTGCAATATTTCCAAATATAATTTTTAGCATAATTTCCTAATGAAAAAACTTTCCATCCAAATGAAGGTTAAAATAATCATTAACTAATTGGACTTTACAAAAAAGGAATAACCCTAACAATAATATTTTCCATAGTAAAAGTCAAATTGTTGTTAAAAATAGATTTTATTATTGAAAAGTATATTTTCAAACTAAGATATGTATAGAGTAATTGATGGAATCAAAAAAAATTTCAAGGACAAGAAGAGATTATGGGAGCCTTATGTTAATATTATCAAGGATTGTTGGGATAATCAATTCTATAGAGATATTCATACTGCTGCTTATTGGTTAAATCCTGCCTTCCAATATGACTCATCCACTCTTAATAAAAGGCTAGAGACACAATCTGCTGTGATAGATGTTATTGAATCAAAAGTCTCAGTTGGTCGATTGAAGTTGGTGGAGGAATTAAGGCTATTTTGAGAGCGTGAACAAACTTTTGGAACCTAACTTGCTCAAGAATCAGCCAAGACATCTCAGCCGGGTAAGATATTGTTTACTTTAACTAATAATAAAATGAAAATATGTTTTAAAGATCATAGCTTTTTTTTTTTTATAATTTTGGGATAAGTATAGTTGTGTTTATTGATTCATTGTATCTTTGTTTTGTGTTGTATATGGAACTTAGATGAGTGGTAGAAGTTGCTTGGATCTTGTGCTTCAACCTTACAAAAGTTTGCAATTCGAATCCTTAGCCAAACAGCTGCCTCTTCGGGATGTGAGCGGAATTGGAGTGTTTTTGAACAAATACATACCAAAAGAAGAAATAGATTGGAGCATCAACGACTTATGACCCAAAAAAAAAAAAAAAATTAAATTTCATTTTAAATCCTGTTATTTCTAAAGGTACCAAAATTAAATCCTAAACTTTTGAAAAAAAAAATTAGAATCAAAATTAATGTAATACTTTATGCAAAAGAGGCAATACAAACATTCTGTTTCCAAAATCAACCTTTTCAATCCACCCTTACAAAAAAGTTGTACTTTCCTTTAATCCTTTGATTAGAACCAAATTTCGAATATTCTTTCGAAAATTGTAAATGGATGGCTAAGAACAATGCGTACCCATCTTGTTCTACTGCCCACTAATATATTCCTTTCCAATGTTACGTTGGAAATTTGTCTCCAATTGCATTAGCCATCCTCACTATTTAATTTTTTTTTTTTTTTTTTTTTTATGAGAAACTTTTATCTTTATTAAGAAGAAGATAAATTCAATACATCATAAGCATCAACTAACTCAATCAGCAATAGATTTTCTTCTATTTATATTATATAATTATCAATATTATCTATTTTTTTGACAAATTTTGCCAATAAATATGCAAGTTTACTATCTTGTTACTTCACGCGAGAAATTTGAACTGATCTAAAATCTTTAAGCTTGTGAGCTAGACCAACTAAAACATTAAAAACAACCATAGGAGTATATAAACCTAAAACAGTGTTAGTCACTGTCTTGGAATCACCTTCAACTATCATATCTCTTATACCAACATCTCAAGTAAAAGCCACCCCGATTTTCATAGCTTTCACCATCAGCCATCTTTTAGTCCAACGTTTACGTCTTTTCTTTCTTTTTATTTTTTTGATTTCTTTTTCATATATTTTATTCAACAATAAATTTTTTTTTTTATTAATAAGCTAACTGAAATTTATTTAAATATTTTTTTTATTTTAAATCTTTATTTAATGGTGATGTACCAATTTTAAAAGTTTACTTTATTGCTTTTCAAAAATTTAAGGTTTAATTTAATTTTTTTGAAATTATAGTATTTAATTTTGATTATTTCTAAATTATAAGATTTAAAATGAAATTGAAAAAAAAAATGCGGGAAATTGGGGGCAGGTAGGCACGCATATAAGCCTAGTTTTGGGCACAGAAGAAAAAGTTTACACTCATTGACGCCTGATTATGTAATGATAAGGACAGCACGTGGAATCTTTGTCAAACCCAATAAATTAAATTATGAATAATGCTATTTTTTTTTTAAAAGGTTATTAAAAGGTAAACAGGGAGAAAGAAATTAATGGATATAAAAAGCTTAATAGATGTGACCCCGGAGCCCACCCATTGCATAATGCATTCTTGGAGAGTTATTACCTGGGGAGTTTATAATTAAGACTTTAATATAACACATTACTTGTGTTATATAAATTCTCTAATTCATTTAAAAAAAAATTTTCCTCAAATTTGATCTATGTCTATTAAATTAAAAAATCTAAGGTACAACACTTGAGTTATTTCTAAGTTTTACTTTAATATCAAATATAAGGACATGATACTGGAAAAGTATGGAGGATCTAAATGATGGCTAGATATATGATTTTCGATTGAGCTTGTTGAAGTTTCGGACACTCCTATGTCAAGACACCACTTAATGCCAAAATTTAAGTATATAGATTTTTTTTTTTTTTTTGGCTAATAAAGTATATAGATTTGATTTTAGTTCCACTATGTATATTATTCTCAAATTCTTATTGAATAAAAAAAAAATCTAAAATTCTTTATTTATTTATATGGGTCCCACAATGGAGGACCCAACTGATATTGGCCTAAAGATTGCAGGATGACTAGGTATATGATTTTTGATTGAGCTGGCTGAAGTTTCGGACACTCCTATGTCAAGACACCACTTAATGCCAAAAGTTTAAGTATACAGATTTGACCACTGCACACCTTTGGTGCAGTAGTCACTCTACAAGTATAAATGCTTGTGGGGTAGAGTATAAATGCTTGTGGGGTGTGGGGAGTAAGGGCCATGGTTCAAGTCTTCAAGAAAGAGCTTCACACACATATACACTTAAATTAGGCTAGAGTAGAAATTCTATATTATATATATATTAAAAAAAAAAAGTATATAGATTTGATTTAGTCCCACTATGTATATAAATTTTCAAATTCTTATTAATTTTTTTTTTTATAAAAAAAATTATTTTTGAGTGAATGAAAAAATGGAGTTAAAAAATGAGTTATGGAAATTGAATTTGACTTATGGGTAATGCTTAATTCAAACAAACTCTCAAGCACTCAAATAATTTTTTCTTTTTCTTTTTCTTTTTAAGTTATCTAGTATATTTTTAGGGTCATAATCAAGTAAGGAAAGAAATCAACTTTTAAAAGTATTTTCCAACGAAACAAACGGAATATAATTATATATCTATAAGGAATTTAGGGCATGTTTGATGCTAAATTCATATTTTAATTTATTTTCTTCCTCTTTCTTATTTTTTTAATTTTTTTAGATAAATGGTTAAGTGGGAGAAGGAATTTGCAACTTGTCCTCCCCATAAAAAAGACTAGCCAATATCATTGAATTAAAAGACCCTTGACAATTTTTAAAATTAAACACCAATAAATCTTGGTTTAATTACATACTAAGCTGAATTAAAAAAAAAAAAAATTTACACACTACCTTGATTTAAGACTCCATCTTGAGGAATGATTTTTTTTTTTTTTTTTTTTAATATAATGATGTACTTCAATTTTCATTTTAGAGGGCGTTTGGTTCGCTTGATGTTACATTACATCGTAATTATATTATTGTAATATTACATTAATGTAATCTCAATATAAGAATAAATATTACATTGTTTAGGAATGTGATAAAATTACAGTGATGCGATATATTTTGTATTATTAGATTATAGTAATGTTAGAAAAAATAAAATGAGCCAAACACCTTAACGCCACATCATCATAATGAACATCACATCAAAGATACAAGTAGGCAACAATAAAAGTCCACACGTCCAAACTCATGACAGATACATGCGACTAATACTAAATTTATGCCTTCTATTATTTTAATTTCCTAAAATAAATAAATAAATAACCCATCATAATCGAAAATTAAAATAATGAAAGGCATAAATTTAGCACTTAATAAAATAGATAGACATGTGACATATTTTTATTTGTAGAGTATATAGTAGAGCAGGAAGAGTGAGACAGAAGATTTGGACTCCTCCATAATAGGGATATCAATAAAAGTGGCATCCCATATTTGCCTAAACGAATTTGAAACATCACTCCTAAATTAATGCTATGTTCCTAAATCATAGCATAGAAATGTCACTAGCTAGCTAAAATGAAGAAGTTGTCCTATAAATAAGAATTCAAAAAGACAGAGACCAATATTCTAAAACAAATCTCATTAATCAACAAAACATCATGAGTTGTTTCATTAGATTAGCAATAGCATCATTGTTGTTGGGAAAAAAATTTCTATATAACTGTAAATAAATTTTAGCAAGCATAGCGAAAGCACAACCACATAAGAACACAAAGATTTACATAGAAACCCTTTCTCTTTGAAAGAAAAAACCACAGGAATGTGATATATTAAAAAAGAGATTACAATCTTAGAAATACAACTTAAGCAAAGAAAAAAAACTCTCATTTTCACTCACTGCTCTTTTTCTCACTATGTATCTCTCACAATTTTCTCTTACTCTCTCTATTTTTTTCTTTCCTTTTGCTTGCTCTCACTCACGCAGTTCTTCATTGGACCAGTCCTCACACTCTGGGACTTCACTGTTTTTTCCCCATCTTCACTGGCCGAATGGCTTCTCTATTTATTTCTTCGTGTTTTCCTTCTTTTCTTCCTTCCACACTCTTCCCATCAAGTCACAGTAAATACAAGCTAACTTATTTTGACTTTTGTACATAAAGATGATTTCAATTCTTCTCATTGGAAAGCATCTCCAGCAAGTTCAATTTGCTTTGCTGACTTCTTTATCAGAGTGATAACAGAGATAATCACAAGGAAGCAAGAGCAGAGCATGATACAGTGGAGCTTAATCACAGTAAAGAGCAAAGTACTGCATAAACGACATCCGTTTTGTATTTGAATGTTGAAATGGCATGTAGTTTAGTAGCTTAATTTTTGTTTTTAAGTTGTATAAGTGTTCACATGTGGGAGAGTTAGTTTCTGTACGTGTGGGAGTTAGTTATTCTTCTGTTAAGCTTCAGTTATTTAGTTAGAGTTAGTTTTCAAGCTTAGACCGATCTATAAATAGTTTTGTACTCTCATTTTTCCATTTAATGAAATATATAGAAATTCATTCATTTTCTAATATGGTATCAGAGCAAATTCCCAAATCTTTTTAGGGTTTTGTTTTCCTTTCTTTTCTTCTTCAGTTTTCTCGAGAAAGGCACTCTGTTTCTGAGAAAATTTTTTCTTTCTTCTTTCTTTAAAGAAAATCTTCTTTTCTTTATCATCAATGGCTTCCGTTGCCACAACCACAACTACAACTAGTTCTGCAAATGGTTCTATACCTGGAAATCCATCTTCCTCTTCTTTTCAGGAGTCACCAATGGACGATCCGCTGTTCTTGCATCATGCTGAGAACCCAAGCTTAGTGCTAGTTACATAGCCTTTAATTGGTGGAGAAAACTACTCTGCTTGGGCTCGAGCTGTGAGGAAGGCCTTGCTCACCAAGAATAAGCTGGGATTTATTGATGGGACTCTCACTCTCTCATCACCATTGGTTTCTACTCCTTCGAATGTGCAAGCATGGATTAGATGTGACAACATGGTTGGAACTTGGCTGACCAATTCAGTTTCTTCGAAGCTTCAAGCAAGCATTATATACGAAGATACTGCTCTAGAAATATGGAATGATTTGAAGAACCGTTTTGCCCAAACCAATGGACCAAGAGTGTTCAACCTCCAAAAGGAAATTGCAGAGCTGCACCAAGGTGAGATGAGCATCACTGACTTCTTTACCCAGTTAAAGGTCTTTTGGGATCAGTTACAAAATCTTAGTCTGTTTCCCACTTGCACCTGTGGAAAGTGTATGTGCAATATCAACAAAAGGCTTAATGATCTACAAGGTCGAGAGTCTGTGATGAAATTCTTAATGGGAGTGAATGAGTCTTTTTCCCAGGTTAGGTCTCAGGTGTTGCTCATGGATCCTATTCCATCCCTTAGCAAGGTTTACTCTTTGATGATTCAAGAAGAAACCCAAAGATCAATCCCAAATGCACCTGTTGTTAAAGTAGACTCTACTGCTTTGGCTGTTAAGGTGTCCACTGATCAAGTAAATCATGTTACCAATCTTGTTAATTCTGGTGGGAAGGGCAAGGATAGGCCAGTTTGTACACATTGTGGCAACTGGTCATACTATGGATAAATGCTATAAACTACATGAGTTTCCTCCTGGTTTTAAGTTCAAGAACAAACCTGCTATGGCACATCAAGTTTCCTTAGGTTCAAGTTCAAAGTTTGTTTCTCCAATGCATCAATTTTCTGCCTTTACCCCTGAGCAGTATCAACAGCTTTTAGCTTTGTTTGGTGCATCCAACTCTTCCCTTGCAACATCACCTCAAGCATTAGATACCCCAATGGTCAATGCAACATCCTCTTCTAATTCTGCCAATGTGGCAGCAGCAGGTATGGACTTTTCCCATAGTGTTTTTGCTGCACAAATGGTGAATAGGAGGGCTTATGGTGGTAAAACCTGGGTATTGGACACTGGTGCAACTGATCATTTTGTATGTTCAGTAGATTTGCTAACTTCAATCACAGCTATTAGGCAGTCTTTGGTTCACTTACCTAATGGGGAATCAGCTCAAGTAACCCACATTGGAACTGTTACTCTTTCCCCTTCCCTAACACTTAAGAATGTTCTTTGTGTTCCATCCTTTTCTTCTAATCTTTTGTCTATTAGTTCTTTAACTCATTCACAGCCATTTTGTTGTATTTTTCTGTCTGCTTATTGCTTTATTCAGGACCTTGTTTTCTGAAAAACGATTGGGGTAGGCAAGGCACATGATGGATTGTACCTGTTGCAATCAACCAGCCTTCAAGAACCATCTTGCTCTTCCTTTGCTACCTTCTTGTCTGCTCACAACCTTACTGATGCTTTTGGTCATTTCACTGCTGCTACTTCCACATCTGTCCCTTCTCAATCTTCATCTATCTAGCATGACAGGTTGGGGCACCCATCTGATGTCAAACTCAATAGCCTATGTCATGTAATTCCTTCTTTAAAAATTTCTTGTAATAAAAGCTGTCAAATTTGTCCTATGGCAAAACTTAAGAGATTGCCTTTTCCTTTTCATAATAATATCAGTTCTCATGCCTTTGATTTGATTCATATGGATGTGTGGGGTCCCTACTCAACTCCTACTTTAGATGGCTTCAAATATTTTCTAACTATTGTAGATGATGCTACAAGAGCAACATGGTTATTTTTAATGAAGTCTAAATTTGAAGTTAGGCAGCTTTTCTATTCTTTCTACACTATGGTTCATACTCAATTTGGCCTTAAAATCAAAGCAGTTAAAACTGATAATGCCAAGGAATTTAACGTGTCTGAGTTCTTCAATTCTCATGGAATTGTATATCAAACCAGCTGTGTTTACACTTCACAACAAAATTCTGTTGTGGAGAGGAAACATTAGCACCTCCTTTGCATAGCTAGAGCCGTACAAATTCAATCACAACTCCCTCTTCAGTTTTGGGGTGATTGTGTTTTACATGCTGCCTACCTCATCAATCGACTTCCAACTCCTTTGTTACATAATAAAACCCCTTTTGAGCTTCTTTTTCACAAAGTTCCAGACTACTCTAATCTCAAAGTTTTTGGTTGCCTATGTTTTGCATCCACCATTCCTCAACACAGATCTAAATTTTCCCCAAGAGCAAGGAAGTGTGTCTTTCTTGGTTTTCCTTTCAATGTTAAAGGTTTTAAAGTTTTTGATCTTGAATCTCACATGGTTTTTGTTTCTAGAGATGTCACATTCCATGAAAATGTGTTTCCCTTTGTTTCAAATTCAATTAAATCTGTCCAGCAACCAGTTACTATCCCTGTGTCTTCTATTCCTGCTGTTGATCCTCTTCTTGATCCTTTCATTCATCCTATATCTACTTCTACTATACCTCATGATTCAATTACTCATATTCACCATTCTATTGATGATGACTTGCTTGATGAGGTTCCAGTTGAGCCCCTTGATCCTATTGTTAATCCTATACCCCTTAGAAAATCATCCAGACCTGTCAAACAACCCTCCTACTTACTAGCTTACCATTGCAATCAGGTCTCATCTATCACTGCTGCCTCTCCTTCCCAATCAGGTACTTCTCATCCACTCTCTTCTCATCTTTCTTATCAACACCTCTCTCCTTCTTACAAATCCTTCT